>NC_064630.1:197237550-197540580 GCF_023864275.1 Schistocerca cancellata
GGCGCAAAACATGTTGCTTCATGCCATATGTTATTGATTATTTCTTTAAAGTTTGCCCAAGTTGTATTTCTTCTGTGACAGTAAGTTCTACAAACCGGTTCAATACCTTCATGACCCGCTCACTGGGGTTCGATTAAGGGAAACATGGCGAAATTCTGACATGCCTCAGTCCATGTCACTTCAATATTTCTGTAAACTTGTGGGTTGTAAACGGAGGACCATTGTCTGACAATAAGGCAGCTGACTTCCCCACCTGCACGAAGTAATCTTTCTCCAGTTTTTCACTCAATATTCTGGCATTCGCCCTCCTAATTGGGTACAACTTTACGTGTTTCGCAAACACATCTAACACTACAAAAATATAGGTACAACCACCACTGGATGCTGGGAGAGGTCCAAAAAAGTCCACTGTAATAAATTCTCGAGGTCCTTCTACTTGCACATTCTGTCGCAAACCTTGAATGGAAACCGTAGCTGCTCTCACCTTTTGACATTGATCACAAGCTTGGACTCGTCTCTGCACCCATCGCCACATGTTCTCAAATATTATCACTTCTTGTAACTTCGCAATGCACTTTCGTGCCCCATAATGTCCTTAACTTTCGTGCACTAGGTCTATTAATTCATCTACATATTGCTGTGGAAAACAGAATTTCCACTCCTCCTGATCCTCTCTCCTCCTCCTAAACAACACCCCTTGAAGAACTTTATAAAATATTTTCACTTTGCGATGTCGCTTTGAGCCTAAAATTTGCTTAACTTATCTTAAATGTTCGTGCTGATTCTGTTGTGTTCTTATATCATCGCATAGCTTATTATGGCCTCATACTTCGATCCTCTGATCATCAACACCCGCAAACCATCCAAGTTTTGCTTTTTCTCAAGCTCTGTTCCCCCTACTGGCATTCTGGATAATGCATTTGCAATAATGTTATCCTGTCCTTTAATGTATCTGATTTCTATGTCAATCTTCTGTAGATACATCGCCCAACATCCCAGTCAAATATGACACAAACGACATCTCTTCATAAAGCTTAACGACCGATGGTCAGTAAGTACTACTGTTGCGAGGTGCCGGGGCTAGCAGTGTATTTAACACTAAATTCTTCTAGAATCTTCATATGTAAATGATGCTCTAAGCCCCCCCCCCCCCCCTATTCTAACTCCGACTTTTGCTGTTGCACATGGATTAAAAAGAAACGCGCACTGACTGTAATCGACCCTGCAAGTGGAGTAGGAAAGAGTTTGGCACCTGCAATAATTTAATTTGATAAATTAAGTTAAATAAAGGAAAGTTTCATTAACGTAGTGAGAAATGATAGGGTTGCTCTACCGATAAACAGAATGAAAGTTCTGTCCAAAATAACAATATAATTTATTATGACTAAACTCAAAATAATAAACAAAAACACATGAAACATTTACAGTACATCAAATTGGCTCAAATTGGATACTCAAATAAATGCTGTGAAGGTGAAGTTGTCCCTAAACTAGATTGTGACATTTATGACGAAGTGATATGTGGAGCCAATTCCTTGCAACTCAAATCTTAAGAGAGACACACAGCCAACCCAACATTAATTGCTACTACATTAGTGAGAACTCAGACAATGAACACCCAAGACAGAGCAAAGTTAGAAAAGACAAACAGGCGCGCTCTGCTGAGCTCTGATTATCCCCTAGCAAAATTGCCTGCTTTGCCGGTGCTGCGGACGTACATTACCAAGCCGTCTTCTTAACTGCACAGACACGATCTGGCGTACCGGAGGCGATGGCTGGTTGCTTCGACGTCCCGTCGTGGTGTTGGTAATGTCGCGAGTATAGCCCGAAACAAATTATCCTGGTCTGGTTGTTCCAGACTAAAGACTTCCTAGCAATACAAATGCGCCTCTGAGGGAGACGAAGAAGGCTCGCCACACAATCACTGACGGTACAGTGATTGATTTTAACAAGCGAAGTCACACAGTAACTCCGATACAGTCAACTTTAGCCAAAACTGCTCAAGACAAACAACATAGGCCTCTTGTACGCAGAACACTCAATTGCCAACTGTACTCGGAAAGTTACGTTGAAGTCGAAACTTCAGGAACTTCGTCAAACAGTTACAATTAAATAAAAGTATATTAGACAGCCAACGGAAGGCAGGCTGTCCAGAGCAGTGAGAGCTCAGTCTTGTGACCTACTCCGACCGAAAGGCGAGAGCCGACCCTCACAAGAGCACCCGTACAAACCGAACACAGAACATTCCCGCCCCCACGACAGGTCTCTAGAAGTGTCAGAAAGAGCGCCAATGAAACCATCACTTCTCTTGGGACGTTCGTTTACTCACATTTCGTGGCCAAAAACGACAGTTTCCACTGCGACGTGCCACAAAACGACGTTCTTGACGACCTTTGACACTGCCAACAATCCCCCAAGATTCATCTTTCCCTCCAAGGGCATGGTGGGGCTGCAGCACCATTGAACTTGATCTGATGCGTTTGGAGTGTAGCGTGTCCGCAATTTTTGTCCTGATATGTGGGGTGGAATCACTACGAACCATTCAAAACCATTCGACGATATTTGAACGTGATGTACAGCAGCAAAGGGTGTTTATTTTTCTCCAATCCTCCAGTGGTGTGGTCACAGAGAGGTGTGACATTGACACATGCATGAATTAAACGGCAAAGGGTCCTTCTAAGGCTACGCACCTCTGTTAACAACTTGCTCTAGCACTTGCCTGTGGGATTTGGAATATGAGGTATGTCTGTGGGTTGCCTGCCTGCAGGTGCCTAGAAGTTGGTCAAGGTTTGTCTCTGTATAGGTACATTTTTAATGCGCTCCACAATGGTGCACAGGTGCCACCAAGGGTGTTGCCAAACTTGGGAGTATTAGAGAGACTCTTTGCTGTTTTATTCGTGCATGTAACAGTGTTGCACCCCTCTGTGATCACGCCATAGAAGGGCGTGAAACAGGAGAGCTGAAAAGCATAAATACCCTCTGCTGATTCAGATCGCGTTCAAATTTCGTCGAATGGTTTGTAGTGATTGCGCCCTGCATACCATGTGTACTCACCTGGAGATTTGAATAATCCAAGTTTCAGATGTGAGGCAAGTATCTTAACCAATACACCACCTTGCCCTATCACATCCTCGACACACTCTACATTTTTGCTATTTATTCGGTCATGTCTGTGGAACATGAAGAAAAAGTAAATAAAATATACTGTAGTAAAAATATCGGTATTTGTAAAGTAATTTGTGCTTGATCAAAATTTGTGTGTGCTGGTAAAAGTGAAACTGTTACGCATTTCTAGTTAAATTAATTCCTAATATGTCACAATTGACTATCTGCCCCATTCGTCTCGAACTAGACTAGTAAGTATGTAAATGTCTCTGTGTATGGAAGCATTTTCTGCATATCGGCTCTAATACCTCGGCATGTGCAATATACTTCTAGAAGTGGTCCATGGATGACTGAATGACCTTCAGGCCAAAAGCCACAAAAAGTAGTACATGGATAAATAAAGCTACTACTACTACATCTTCACAGTTATAAATGAGATGAATGTTTCGACTGGAAAAGACGAAGTTAAGGTAGTCAGCATAAACATAGAAGCTGTACACTATTTATCAGCAGCATAAATGAACTAGAATTAAAGACTGCGTATAACTAATAAGATTACAGAAACAAATGGCATTCCTCTTAAATAGTAATTAATAGTGATGCTGTTATTAATCATTCATTTCATTGCATAAAACATTGTGCAATTTCTTTTGCTAGTAGTTAAACTACGCTTACCTGACATCACAATAGGTCAGCTAAAATGTACTGTAGTTTTCGTATTGTTACTGAATGTACTTGATAATTGGGAACAACATGTTTAGCAAAACATCTTGTTGGCCTCCTACTTCAAGTGTATACTGGAAGGTGTTATTAGTAGTATGGTATATTTCAGTCTCTTCCAGCCGTATATACACAGCTTGAAAACGAAGTGTAGCACCCAGAAGTGGAGGAGGAAACAAAATAAAACTTCACAGTTGAGAGAATATGTGATATTATTTAATTTATTGCAGTGTTGCTGTTGTATTCAGTCTGAAGATTGATTTGATGCAACTCTCCATGCCACTCTATCTTGTGTGAGCCTCTCAATCTCCAAATAACGACTGCAACATACACCTTTCTGAACCTGTTTACTATATTCATCTCTTGGTCTCCCTCTACAATATTTACCACCCACACTTCTCTCCAATATTAAATTGTCTCAGAACGTGTCCTATCAACCAATCCCTTCTTTTGGTCAAGTTGTGCCACAGATTCCTTGTCTCCCCAATTCTGTTCAGTATCCCATCATTAGTTACGTGATCGACCTATGCAATCTTCAGAATTCTTCTGTAGCACCACATTTCGAAAGCTTCTACTCTCTTTTTATCTAAACTGTCTATCGTCCATGTTTCACTTCCGTAAATGACAGCACTCAAGATAAATACCTTCAGATAAGACTTCCTAACACTTAAAGCTATATTACGTGTTAACAAATTTCTCTTCTTCAGAAATGCTTTTATTGCCGTTGCCAGTCTACATTTTATATCCTCTCTGCTTCGACCATCATCAGTTACTTTACTGGCCAAATAGCAAAACTCATCTACTACTTTAAATGGGCTCTTTCCTAATCTTAATTCTCTCAGCATCACCTGATTTAATTCGACTACATTCCATTATCCTTGTTTTGCTTTTGTTGGTGTTTTACTTATATACTTCTTTCAAGACACTGTCCTTTCTATTCAATCGATCTTTATTATTTACTGCAGTATCAACTCAGATTTACAAAGAGCTTGGCAGTACGGGCCCACTTACCTGCACGACGCTGCAGTTCCTCTTGCCTGGTTGAATACACTGAATCGGTTGGGATGGTGACATAAAGCTATTCTTTCCTCTCCTGAGGCAAGCTGGCGGAAAACAATTGTACATGGTCCTTCATTTCCTGCATGCTGGCTCTGGGACTAAGTTGATGTTGAGTTGGTCCCACTTGTGTTCTATCTGGACAGATCAGGGGATCTTGCTGGCCACTGGAGTACCTCAAAATCACATAGAACGTTCATAGAGAAACGAGGCATATGTGGACGATTATTACGCTGTCGCATGATTAGTAACACATGAGAACGGGCAGTCTTCTAACGTACCATTTTTCTGTCAGTATTACCTCAATCGTTACCATATCTGATATGAAATAATACACGATGGCTCCTCACTCCACGACGCCAGGAGTAACACCGCTATGCCTCTCCATAACTTAGAAAGAATGATACCTCTCCCAAGGTCGACGCCGTACTTGCTGACAATGGTCATCTGGGGTAGTGCAGAACCGCAGTTCATCACTGAACACTGAACGCAATGCGATGCCATTCAGCAGCAGTACATGCTTTCGAGTCATTGCACCACTCCAAGTGCAGCTATTTGAGTTGTGGTGTTAATGATACCCAATGCATGGGACGCTAATTCCCTAATTCATATGCTGTTAGTCTCCAACCAATGGTGCAGGATGACACAGAATGTTGTAAGTCCATTTCTTGTTCTCGGATCGCAAGCACAGATGTGAAGGTGCCGTGATGTGTCTGGTGCACAATATGACCACCCTACCTCGTAGTGATCAGACGCGATCGAGCTAAATTTTGACGACGATTATGCCGTCCCTAGTGTTCCCATGCAGTCCAACATCGGGTCACAGTCACATTCGAAAGCCCTCAAATCTCGATACTGATCAGTTCGACAAGCTGACCAATTGGAGATCCACAATGAGGCCTCTTTTGCTTTCAGTCGGGTGTTAATGACGCTGTCTCACACGAATATGTGGCATCTGTGTGTCCTTCACAGTGTTCACTCAACATCTGATGCTGTTCACGCCCCTTATATAGACTACAGCTCTAGTAACAAGTAACAACACTATACACAACAATACTATTGCATTCTGGTGGCCGTTCTACCTGTCACATAGAATTGCAACTCTATTTATACATGCACTGATTATGTGTGTGTGTGTGTGTGTGTGTGTGTGTGTGTGTGTGTGTGTGTGTGTACGAGTTACATTGACATCTGACCATGTATTTTGGGTATTTCATTTTCCATATCAGATAGTTTATTTCATAGTTTTTTGGTATGGAGATGTTATTTACATATTAGTAACATCTTAAAGATGAATGAAAAGTTCTTAATTGTAAGACTGCTCCCTTGGAGCTCTGTCGTTCTCTCATCAAGAAACAGCTGTGTATTAACACATTCACAAATACGTTGCATGTATCAAGAATAACATTACTGACTGTCACAAAGCAAGAAATTCATTACCAAGACGCTGGAAAAAATATGTGCAATACCGACTTCAGTTTTCAGGCGTGTGACATTGGCTTATCTACAATAATGAGGCAAAACATTTTGTCCACCTGCTCAATGGCTTGTTTGTTTGTCTTTGGAATGAAATAAACCACTGATTCTGCAACAGTTTGTTGGTAAGTTTGTGGAGGTATGTGGCATTAAATATCTACGCACAGGTCATGTAATTTGCATAAACAACGGACCGCTAATTTGCATATGCGGTGATGGCGCCAGACAGCGACGCAGATGGGTGCCATAGTATATACATCAGGCGTATTTGGTCGCCGAGACATCAATGTGAGTTCGCCATAACGCTCCTCGAACCACTGCAGCTGGGTTCCGGCTCCAAATCACGGACAATTATACTGCTGAAAGATGACAACGCTATCTGGGGAGATATCAAGCATGAAGCGCCGAATGTGGTTCGCAGCTGTTAGAGTGTCTTCTATTATTACCACAGGTCCCATACAAGCTCAGGAGAAGTCTCCCATAGCATAATATTGCTCTCACCAGCCTACATCCTTAGCGCGCTGCACGTTTCAGTCCCTTGTTCACCTCGATGACGACATTTGTGGAGACGACCGACAACCTAGTGTAGCAAAAATGTGATTTACCCAAAGACCTGACACGACTGTCGAATCCCGATGGTCCCGTGTCCACTGCAATCGTGATTGACGATGTCCTTGGGTGAACATGTGCAAATGTAGGGGTTGTCTGCCGTGGAGCTCCATATTCAACAACGTACGATGTTACAGTTCATCATCTATCCTACCTTACAGAGCAGACAAGCCTCCAAAACCCACGTCCTGTGAAGAGGCATGGACGCCCAACCATTTAGAACTTGGTTGTAGTTTCACTGTCATACCTCTTTCCAAAGATGCTCCTGACAGTAGCACGTGAACAAAAGATCAGCTTCACCATTTTCGAGATATTCTTTCACAGGCTCTGCGTAATAATAATCTTCCCTTTATCAAAGTCACTTATCTCAGTGGATTTCCCCATTTGCAGCCCATATCTTCGGTAGGGTGATCTCCTATCCGTGTCTGATAGTTTACATACGTTTGTTACTGCACCACCTGGCCTCTACGCCACCAGGCAGCATCCAACGTCGCGGTGGGCAATGGTTATAATGTTTTGGCTGATCAGTGTATATCATTACATTCATGTAACAAAACGTACTTTAATATAAGTTGCCAATGATGAAGATTCTTGATTCACTCTTGGCATGAATACATTATTACATGCCACATCACTCACTACATACTTTTACAGATAATTAATTTCATTTATTGTGATGATACATGCAATAAAGGAGAGAAATAATCTAAGACTGAATTTTCCTATTTTACATTCTTTAGAAACAAAGAACGAGATATGGAAGAATCAGAAGAAAAGCATCGGGAACAAGTTCAGCACATAAACCAACGAGTGAAACATTTACTTTATCTTCAGGAATGCGATCTCAAAGACCTGGAGGTAAGAGCGTACTTTAGCCCATTTTTCTTAACCCGCCGTTAGGAACGTGTGTTCTATGTCACAAACATAAATGCGGGGTGCAGTACATCCCAATGCCTAATCAGCCTTACTGATTTTCTGTGTAAGACCTCTACTACCTTGTTGTTTTAGGTTTCGTTTCTTTTTCACACTTCATTATAGCTTTAAAACATTTTGCAATGAACAAGTTACGTGATTCTTGAAGTTTTCCCGGCGGACATAATGTTCTATCATCTTTAGGGCGTGCACTCGGGACAGCGACAATTCTTCTTGCGATATTTCGGCTAGAAACCTCCTAGCCATCTTCAAGACGAGTCTCTGACTCGCCTTGAAGATGGCTGGGAGGTTTCTAGCCGAAACATCGCAAGAAGAATTGTCGCTGTCCCGAGTGCACGCCCGAAAGATGATGGAACAACAAAAAGTTACGTGTCTTGGTAACATTTTACGATGAACCAATTTTTTGATCTTTATAGCATTTGACAATGAACACATTAGTGCTCACATAATAAATTCAAAATACAATAAACGTCCAAGTTCTACATCTGTGCCTATGGTCGTCCTTCACAATGGCCTTGGAGTCAGTTGGCAGGTGCTTCAGCTTTAGGGACACATTCGGGACAAAGGTATGTCGGATGTTCGGCGAGATAAACGTACTAATCGTAGGCTTCGCATAAGTACTTCGTCTTTCTGTCTGTGAGGCCGCACGGCCCACACCTTGAATTCTTTTTCACCATTTTTGGCGATGGAAGTGTTACAGTGTGGCTGCTGAAACTAGGAACAAAGTCTTTGAGGCGCTGCTACAACTGTTTAGGAAGGTGCCTGGATGCCTCCTGGCGTTTGTGAAGCTGACGTCGAAGAAGGGCGACGGTTTTGAGAATTTTTGGACGCATAAGGGTTGCCAGAGGCGCGTTGCAGAAGTGGATCACTTGCGCATTGATTCCAGCGACTTTGAGTAGCTAGAAGAAGATCCTGAGTGGCCTCTTCTGCACGTTCGGCTCACGTCGAAAGCTCCGCAAAACTGATTGAAAGTGTCGACACTGCCTTTGGTCTTATTTTAGTAGGTAATACTCAGGATCTTCTTGTCCCCAGTCATTTTGTCTATATGATCATTAGGTGAAAGGTAGAGAGAAGAATCACAATCTTCTTTTTGTAATGTAGGAAAGCAAGTTGATCTGGTTACTGGGTCCCGACATGCTGCAGCAGAATGGGCGGCCGGTGGCCTCAGTGAATGCCTTAGAGATTTCTTTTTCGTGTTCCCTATACGTTCCAATCAGGACCATTTTGTGCTTGCGTACGAGTGTGGTGGCCAGTGGAACTCTGGTGTAGCAAATGTCGGTCATTAGGGTTCTTCTTGATCCAGATATCTTGGCTATGCAGCGTTCAGTCACATCAGATGGAGAGTGTCTCTTGTGGAAAGCTCTGTCGGTTTGAGCATTGGTCACGGAAACTCTACAGTTTTTCCTCAATCGTAACGTTGCTACCGAGGGTGTAAATGTCCTGACAGTTCTTGTTGAACTGGTCGAAGAATTCATGGTTCAGAAAGAGTTTATTCTGTGCATGCTGAGCCTGTTGGTTTCTGAGATCGTCAAACCTGAGACAGCGCAGGAAGAATCTAACTCTAGTCATGGTCATCTTCAGTGGGAGGATCTCAATACCAGTCCCATCGATGGCCGAGAAGCTTCCCAAGTTCGTTTGTCCTGCTTTGAATCCCTCTCAGGATAGAGAAGCCCGAGGAGAGCCATGACCTCAGGTTTGTCCATCTTCCCACACAGACTGTCTAGGTCTTGTAGTTTTCGGTACACGTCTCTATCTTCTTGTTGGTGCAATCGACGATGATCTGGACAATCTCTGGTGTAATGAAAAGACTAAGGGCTTCCTCAGTAGTCTTTGCATTCTTTGCGTTTCTCATCAGTCCAGGAGCTTTTTTGATGATCAAGATCTGGTCCTAACCCTCTGTGGGCCTGGAGGATCCTTCATCTACTTGGTGACGCCAGCCTTTCCGATGTAGTAATCGTCACATTTTATATGGCCATCCTCATTTGAGTCAGTGTTTTGTTCACTCTTTGCAATTTGACCATCAGACTCCTCGCCCCCATCAGCAAGTAGCGGTTCGTGCAATTGTTCATCCTCTACATTCTCTGCTGCCTCCTCCTTTACTTCCAGTCATTTGCAATAGCTCCTTCAGCCTAGCGCTTTTCCATCCATACGGCGACATCTAAAATATAATATAATATGCACAACTGTAATACACTCTAATCAAAAAAGTATATAGAAATACGAATACCAGTTGCCCAGTTACAAAACAATGATTGTTTTTTACATCGGAAAGGATAAGACTGTTGTAATAATGTATTATGATATAGTATCACGGGTCTGCAAAGCACCTGTGGTTTACGTCTGGCGTGGCACTGATAAAAATCCAGGTAACAAGCACGGAAATGTGGGGTGCAGTAAACCTCAATGGAGAGAACGGAGATGTTTACCCGTCAAGTTCTAGCACACGAATGAGGAGAACGCGTGGAGCGTACTTGGGTGAATGCCACTGACTGCTATTTAGAACCTCAGCATTGCCTGTGCCTCCATCTCGGTGTTAATACACGAAAGTACGATCCGTGGAGTCTACTGCACTCCGGCTTTCTACCGGAGGGTTAATACTTAATCATACGGTAATTTAATTACAAACACCGATCTGAAAGCAATGCACTATCTGCATAAATGTCGATGTACTTCAAATGTGCATAGACAATCTGTTGCAGCAGCGAAATGAATAAAAAATGCTTTATGAAACGTTGTAGCCATTTTTGAATGCACTCAAAAACTGATATTAGAATTATGTATCAATTTTATACTGCCTTGCGTGTTTCGGCGCTATCATGAAGCAGCAATACCACTTGTCGCAGTTATCCCGTAATTTGTCCAGTGTTGTGCGGTACCGCTCCCCAGTGATGGAGATACCAGGTTCCTTGAAATCAATAAGCAGTGGGTCTCAGTAATCAAAGAACAGGGTGAGCATCACCTTTCCAGCAGATGGCTGGCTCTTGAACTTCTTGGGACGACTCGACGGTGGATGACAACGCTGCTCTGTTGACGCTTTCGACTCTTGTTCCCATCGTTGGCACAAGCTTGTTGTTGTCTGTAATGGATGAGACTCGCCTCCCAGATCTATTGGCGTCTCATGTGGAATCGTGACCACCATGGAACTCGGCGCACCATTCCACAGGCGTGGTTTTTGACGGACATTTTGCCCCATAGACGTTCTTCATACTCCGATGGATATCTACCGGTGCTTTTTCTTTGGCACCCAAGAATAGAATAACAGCACGCCGGTCCTGTTGGGTCGCATTTGGTAATAACGTCGCGAAAGTTAATGTTACGTGTTTGCTGCACGCAAGTCGGAAAGACACGAATGGCACACTAATCCCTTGCCGATACATTGGTTTTTATACTGAAGAGCCTAAGAAACTTCTACTCCTGCCTAATATCGTGTAGGGCCCCCGCGAGCAGGCAGAAGTGCCGCAACACGACGTGGCATGGACTCGACTAATGCCTGAAGTAGTGCTGGAGGGAACTGACACCATGTATCCTGCAGGGCCGTCCATCCGTAAGAGTACGAGGGATTGGAGATCTCTTCTGAACAGCACGTTGCAAGGCATCCCAGATATGCTCAATAATGTACATGGTTGGGGAGCTTGGTGGCCAGCGGAAGTTTTTAAATTCAGAAGAGTGCTCCTGGAGCCACTCTGTAGCAATTCTGGACCTGTGGGGTGTCGCATTGTCCTGCTGGAATTGCCCAAGTCCATCGGAATGCACAATGGACACGAATGGATACAGGTGATCAGACAGGATGATAACGTATGGGTCACATGTCAGAGCCAAATCTAGACGTATCGGGATCCCGCATCACTCCAACTGCACATGCCTCACATCATTACAGAGCCTCCTCTAGCTTGAATAGTCCCTTACTGACATGCAGGATCCATAGATTCATGAGGTCGTCTCCATACCCGTACACGTCAATCAGCTCGATACAATTTGAAACGAGACTCGTCCGACCAGGCAACATGTTTCTAGACGTTAACAGTCCAACGTCGGTGTTACCGAGCCCAGGCGAGGCGTAAAGCTTAGGTGCACTCGTGAAATGGTCGTGCGGGAAAATCTCCACTTCATCGCTACCTCGAAGATGCTGTGTCCCATTGCTCGTGTGCCGACTGTAACACCACGTTCAAATTCACTTAAATGTTGATAACCTGTCATTATAGCAGCTGTAACCGATCTAACAACTGCGCCAGACGCTTGTTGTCTTATATAGTCGTCGCCGACCGCAGCTTCGTATTCTGCCTGTTTACATATCTCTTTATTTGAATACACATGCCTATACCAGTTTCTTTGGTGCTTCAGTGTATATACCAGCATCGGAGTCGCACTATGCCGCATATACGCTGCAGCAACGCCCTTAAAAGAAAACTTTTTGGTTTCCTCTTATACACTCCTGGAAATGGAAAAAAGAACACATTGACACCGGTGTGTCAGACCCACCATACTTGCTCCGGACACTGCGAGAGGGCTGTACAAGCAATGATCACACGCACGGCACAGCGGACACACCAGGAACCGCTGTGTTGGCCGTCGAATGGCGCTAGCTGCGCAGCATTTGTGCACCGCCGCCGTCAGTGTCAGCCAGTTTGCCGTGGCATACGGAGCTCCATCACAGTCTTTAACACTGGTAGCATGCCACGACAGCGTGGACGTGAACCGTATGTGCAGTTGACGGACTTTGAGCGAGGGCGTATAGTGGGCATGCGGGAGGCCGGGTGGACGTACCGCCGAATTGCTCAACACGTGGGGCGTGAGGTCTCCACAGTACATCGATGTTGTCGCCAGTGGTCGGCGGAAGGTGCACGTGCCCGTAGACCTGGGACCGGACCGCAGCGACGCACGGATGCACGCCAAGACCGTAGGATCCTACGCAGTGCCGTAGGGGACCGCACCGCCACTTCCCAGCAAATTAGGGACACTGTTGCTCCTGGGGTATCGGCGAGGACCATTCGCAACCGTCTCCATGAAGCTGGGCTACGGTCCCGCACACCGTTAGGCCGTCTTCCGCTCACGCCGCAACATCGTGCAGGTCGCCTCCAGTGGTGTCGCGACAGGCGTGAATGGAGGGACGAATGGAGACGTGTCGTCTTCAGCGATGAGAGTCGCTTCTGCCTTGGTGCCAATGATGGTCGTATGCGTGTTTGGCGCCGTGCAGGTGAGCGCCACAATCAGGACTGCATACGACCGAGGCACACAGGGCCAACACCCGGCATCATGGTGTGGGGAGCGATTTCCTACACTGGCCGTACACCACTGGTGATCGTCGAGGGGACACTGAATAGTGCACGGTACATCCAAACCGTCATCGAACCCATCGTTCTACCATTCCTAGACCGGCAAGGGAACTTGCTGTTCCAACGGGACAATGCACGTCCGCATGTATCCCGTGCCACCCAACGTGCTCTAGAAGGTGTAAGTCAACTACCCTGGCCAGCAAGATCTCCGGATCTGTCCCCCATTGAGTATGTTTGGGACTGGATGAAGCGTCGTCAAACGCGGTCTGCACGTCCAGCACGAACGCTGGTCCAACTGAGGCGCCAGGTGGAAATGGCATGGCAAGCCGTTCCACAGGACTACATCCAGCATCTCTACGATCGTCTCCATGGGAGAATAGCAGCCTGCATTGCTGCGAAAGGTGGATATACACTGTACTAGTGCCGACATTGTGCATGCTCTGTTGCCTGTGTCTATGTGCCTGTGGTTCTGTCAGTGTGATCATGTGATGTATCTGACCCCAGGAATGTGTCAATAAAGTTTCCCCTTCCTGGGACAATGAATTCACGGTGTTCTTATTTCAATTTCCAGGAGTGTATGTATGTTTGTAGTTAATAGCCAGAGAAATGATAAATAAACTTTCTTATCTTTCCAGAGGAAACATATTAAATAACATCGCTTATATGTTGCAGGCTGTATTAAAAGCATCACTTGAAGAAGCACAACGTGAGTACAATGAAGTACAGAAAGAGCTGTTACTGGAGAAGAAAGAGCTCAAAGCACGATTGTTGGAACAAGAGCTTGCAAACCAAGAAGAAATTCGGATCCTACTTCTTGTGAGCAACAGTTTTCCTCCCTCGTTCCGTTATAACTTATTCTCCGTGAAAAACTAGTGAACTCGAATGGCACCTTCCAGGAACTAAAACAGCTAAAGCTAACAGGGATTTCAGATTCATTGCATCCGACGAAAATGTCACTATTTTAGAATGACAGTTAAAAATATCCTTAAATTGTCTTACTCATGAACAATTGGATCAAGACTTACCATGTAACGGATCAGTTAGTAATTGTTGTCTTGAGATCTTCATCTTACACAAAGATTGAGATAAGCAGCTTTGGTCCCTAAACAAGTAGTTTCATTAGATAGTACACGAATCCTTTGATATAAAACTTTAACGCTGCTTTTTTTTATTGTTTTCACCTATTGAGAACGCCGTGGGATAACTTGTCTTCTTTCTTTTCTCCTTACTTTCGTTCCGGTAGCTGTTCATTTTATGACTATGTTGTTCTCTTCTTTCTTCTGTCCACATTACACCTGGCTTTTTCTTTGTGTTTTTACTGGAAACCCTTGAAACTTTATTTTTGCTCTGGATTTTTCTCTTTCTCCTATTACTTTCATTTCACTCAGCTCTGCTTGAACTTCTTTGATATTTTAGGGCTTCTGCCAAAACAGTTAAAAATTAATCTGTTATTCTTCTTAACTAGCCTTTTTAGGTCTTCACAGAACCCAACTCTTCTCCTCCACATTGCGTTCAATATCTATATCTACATCCATACTCCGCAAGCCACCTGACGGTGTGTGGCGGAGGGTACTTTGAGTACCTCTATCGGTTCTCCCTTCTATTCCAGTCTCGTATTGTTCGTGGAAAGAAAGATTGTCAGTATGGCTCTGTGTGGGCTCTAATCTCTCTGATTTTATCCTCATGATCTCTTCGCGAGATATACGTAGGAGGGAGCAATATACTGCTTGACTCCTCGGTGAAGGTATGTTCTCGAAACTTCAACAAAAGCCCGTACCGAGCTACTGAGCGTCTCTCTTGCAGAGTCTTCCACTGGAGTTTATCTATCATCTCTGTAACGCTTTCGCGATTACTAAATGATCCTGTAACGAAGTGCGCTGCTCTCCGTTGGATCTTCTCTATCTCTTCTATCAACCCTACCTGGTACGGATCCCACGCCAGTGAGCAGTATTCAAGCAGTGGGCGAACAAGTGTACTGTAACCTACTTCCTTTGCTTTCGGACTGCATTTCCTTAGGATTCTTCCAATGAATCTCAGTCTGGCATCTGCTTTACCGACGATTAATTTTATATGGTCATTGCATTTTAAATCACTCCTAATGCCTACTCCTAGATAATTTATGGAATTAGCTGCTTCCAGTTGCTGACCTGCTATATTGTAGCTAAATGATAAAGGATCTTTCTTTCTATGTATTCGCAGCACGTTACACTTGTCTACATTGAGATTCAATTGCCATTCCCAGCATCATGTGTCAATTCGTTGCAGATCCTCCTGCATTTCAGTACAATTTTCCATTGTTGCAACCTCATGATATACTACAGCATCATCCGCAAAAATCCTCAGTGAACTTCCTATTCTTTCATTAACTCTTACTTCTTAACTTCAGAATGGTTCAAATGTCTCTGAGCACTATGGGACTTAACTTCTGAGGTCATCAGTCCCCTAGAACTTAGAACTACTTAAACCTAACTAACCTAAGGACATCACACACATCCATGTCCGAGGCAGGATTCGAACCTGCAACCGTAGTGGTCGCACTGTTCCAGACTGTAGCGCCTAGAACCGCTTGGCCAACCTGGCCGGCTTACTTCTTAACTTCTACTTCTCATTGTCTTAGATTGGTCCCAAGATTTTCCTGCTTATTTCCTTTTCCTTTTTTTTCTATTTCACCTAATTGTTTGTCTGTAATTAACGGGAGACTTTCTGAAGCATAAAGGAGTTCTGGTCTAATGGTGGTGTTTTAGTGCAGGAGTTTTGCAATTATGAACAAAGATTACTTGTCGTACAGGCTTTATGTTAATGGTAATGCCACTTCTATTTTCCTTGCTAACTTAGGTTCTTCTTTCAAAGCTATTGGTTGTTTCATTTCAACTAGATACTTAAATTTTGTATCGGTAGCGTATCTTTTTTTTTTTTTTTTTTTTTTTTTTTTAGTCTCCCGTAATCAGTTTCCATATATGCATTTCGGTGCATTCTCAAAAGATAAACATAGACCTGCTTTTGAAGCAGTCGTATGTTGGAGATTTATATCGATTGTTGCATTTTCTGTAGATTCATCTAAGATGGTAAGATTTTCTTAAAAATCCAAACAATCAAGTCTCCTATTTACTGCCTTCCAAGAAAGTCCTTGCGCTCAAATTTTTCTTGCGACTGAGAGTTGGGCAGAACCCAAAGTGGAAAGCTCTGAGATATTTAGCGATTCTTGGAACGTATATCGGAAAGACAGGTTAGAGACCATGGGAGAGGGAGTCTCATTTACAGTTGACAAAAATAATCTCTCTATTGAGGTCTAAGTTGAGTGTGACAGTCAAGTTGTCTGGTCGCGTATAACACGTGTAGGTGAAACCAAGTTAATTGTTGGATGTTTTTACCGGGCACCAGATTTCACTGTGAAAGTTCTAGAGTCATTCAAAGAAAATTTATTGCCAGTGGCGAGTAAATATCCAGATCATGCAAATACTAGTTGCAGGCAACTTTCACCTACCGAGTATCGATGAGATGTCTATGGATTCATTGCGGGTGGTACAGACAGACAGTCGTTTGAAATGCTTTCGAACATGTTTTCTGAAAAGTGTCTTGAGCAGCCAATTCGGAAGCCCACACACAATGGAAATATCTTACACCCTGTAACTACAAATAGGCCGGACCTTGAGGACAGCATCGTTATAGAGAGGGGCATTAACGATCATGTTCTCTTTACAGCAACTATGGTTATGAAAGATAATAAATCAGTCGAGATGGCTTGGAGAGTGTTTCTGTTAGAAAGAGATAAGCAAGCAGTTGTCAGCATCTCACTTAGACAGTAAACTGACATCACTTAGTTCCAGCAAAATGGATGTAGAGGAATTACGGGCAGAATTTAAGCAGACTGCAATTCGTGGTCTGGACAATTATGTGCCTGGTAAGTGGATTAAGGATGGAAAAGACTCACCATGGTTTAACACCGAATTTCGGAAGATGCTGAGGAGGTCGTTGCACTCTCGATTCAAAAGAGAACGCACAACTGACGACAAACAAAAGTTAGTAGAGATTTGTGCGTTTGTGAAAAGAAGTATGAGTGAAGCATACACCTTAGCAAAAGATCTGGCAGAGAACCCAAGAAAATTCTGGTCCTATGTAAAATAGCTAAGTGGGAGTAGTAGGGCAACCTTCGTTGTGGCCCATTTTGTTTGTGCGGATTGCCTACATCAGGGGTAAGCCTATTTGTCTCCTTTGATTGACAGGTACTTAACGTATTGTTCTGCCAAAAGGATCCTTCATTTTGGTTGACAGGCACTTAACCTATTGCTCCCCTTCCCACACCCCACACCCCCTCAGGAAACCTCACCCCTACACTTTCAAGTCTTAGTTATTGGATATCACCTCTCCCTCTTATCAATTTGGTTCACTACTTAATTAAGTTGATCAATTAATTAACTCCCCCCACCCTCTGGTAAATCCCCTTCCCTCCCACCCTCCCTCCCGGAAATTGGCGGGAAAAAGAATCACTTGATCGATCATTTGGAGGGAATTCAATTGTAGTGTATGGAATATTGTTCACACAATTTAGACATTGTGTGGAATATTGTTTATTTAAACAATTTAGGGGATTCAAGACAGTGTATTGAATATATGAAAACTGGTGGAGAAGAAGGATCTCTTAACAGGAAATTCAAGGGTACATTGTTTATTTATAAAAAATTCAGTTTGTGGGGTTGGCTTTCTCTTGCTCATCATTCTCTGCTGTTTGGAAACATGTAGGTCTTATAAGAAGCAATTATATGGGGCAAACATGTTGCATAACCTAATGTTTGGCATTGTACTCTGGGTGTCTTAACCTAATGTTTGGGCCTTTGTCAGCACTTAACCTATTGTTCTGTTAAGTGGTTTTCCATGTCACCCCCATTTCCTTAAGCTATTGTACCGCCTTTGGTACCAAATTAAGTAATTAGTAATGTCCTCCCACCATTTTCTGGTACACTTTTCGAATTTCACATGCCTTTGAAGGCCAAGGCGCATTCTTCTTTGTCGCCCACCCCCTTAAATTATTTTACTGTATTTTACATAAAAATTATGCAAATTAACCTAGTGTTCTGCACTTAACCTGCTGTTCTACTCCATGTCATCCACTCACGCACACCCTCCCCTTAACTATTTAACAGCTAACACTACATTGATATAAAAAATTTACGCAAATTAATTAAATTGGTATTATTCACATGTATAGGGTAGTTTTTCTTAATTCACAGCATCCTATTGGTCGGTGAAATCGATGGAATATAGTTTAAACAAAAGATCGCTTGTAAAAACATATCTGGCCACCTGACGCCGAAGCTGGAGACTGGGTATATTGGCGGGCCTCACCAAGTGGTGACACGGCTATCAGCTGCCAAGAGATGTGCAGTTGTCTGTTTGGGCCCCGCAAGCGTGAGGAGGCGGCATAACTTTCATACTTGACACCTGAGAAATTCCTGTTGAAATACGTGTTAACCTAGGAACCTTTGATGGCTCGATGACGCATAGCTGTGGTGCGGGTCCAGCGCTGAGAGATGTTGCATTGCTTCCCAGAATAGCAAAGGGTGCATTGTTCCTAGCAATCATACCAGGACAGCCTGTTTCTCACTGAATTTACCCGTCAAATTGCTGCTGCTGCTGGTGTGGGTGCACCATCCACCATGGATTTCAGCAGATGAGGCTTTCAGCGCCAAAATTATTTTGTACAGATCGCTACATTGCACTGACTGTCTGCAGATCATGAAACACATACAAGACTCACAAGAATATTGGGAGCCAGGAACATATTTACCAGTGTAACTACAATTAAATAAGAATCTCCTCTTGATGACTGTAGTTCTGGAATGAATCTCAGTATCTATAGCGCACATAATTTTACACATAAAAAACTCACTCATACCTTCACAGTCATCAATGTGCTGAATCCATACATCCCTCACAACAGGACACACACTGATCTTCTCTGATCATGCCACAACATAAGCCACAGTAACTTTAAACTGCAACATATACGCATTTCAAACAAGCAGTGCAATTATCTTTTATATCTGTACAGCACCCGAAAAAATTGTGGTACACTTACACTCACACTGGCTATATGTTTCAATTCTCCTCAGTCCTAGGAAATTATCTGACAAAGTCTTTGAATCAGCGCTTCTGGAAGGTGCTGCATTCTTCAAAAATGTTTCAAATGGCTCTGAGCACTATGCGACTTAACTTCTGAGGTCATCAGTAGACTGGAACTTAGAACTAATTAAACCTAACTAACCTCCGGGCATCACACACATCCATGCCCAAGGCAGGATTCGAACCTGCGACTGTAGCGGTCACGCGGTTCCAGACTGAAGCGCCTAGAACCGCACAGCCACACTGGCTGGCTGCAGCATTCTGTCAAGATTCTCTCAACCTAGTTTTGTGAAGGACAGGCGTCCGGCAATATGTGTGATGATTAATACCGCACCTGCAGATGTAATGCTTGGAAATACATCACTGACATGGGTTGGCGTACAGTAATCAACATCACTATCGATAGAACAACAAGGAAAATGCGAGGGTACCCTTTGGGGTGCCGATGAAGGGATGTATTGTTACAGCCGTATTGCCCATCCTGTTGAACACTTGCATTTGCTATATTGTGCAGCTGTTTATTAAATGAATCTATCACCACTTACGTTTGGATATACTCCTCAGTGCATTGAAATCACAATTCACCATGTCCAATCTGTCCTTCCATTATGACTAGACATACGCAATTTTTTTGTTTTTACGTGAATACTAGTTTGATTACTTGTCACAAACATATGTCAGTACCTTTACGTTCAAGCAGCAGCATGTGCACCAACAATTAAACCTTGCAATGTGGCTTACAGATCGTCAGACTCTTACTTAACTACACTGCTTGCCACTGAGGACAAGAGCTTGAATTTTAGAACGTGAAACTGATCTCCAACCCAGCAATATAGCACTGCATACCGTGTCGATGTAGTTAACAAACAATTTGTATCCTGTACCATACAAAAATCGTTCTTTTAACATCATTCGTATAGCTGTCGACCACTAGACACTCGTACATATACCGAGAAGACAGACAGCACTGTGTACACTCCTCACAGCACTAGATATTTTCCTGCAGCTGATGGTCACAAGTCATCCACTCCTGACGCATGACCAGAGCGCCCTCAGCGGACCAAAGTCACTCTCACAACTGTTCTACAAATTTGGGCTCGTTCCCCCTTGGCACAAACACGTTACTGTTTCTGGTCCGGACCTGCTTGCTTGCTTGCTTTTCTACACCCATCTTCAGACTCTGGAATTACAAGAAGGCATGTATTTTCGCATGGCTTGCCATAATACAGGGTGATTCGAAAAGAATACCACAACTTTAAAAATGTGTATTTAGTGAAAGAAACATAATATAACCTTCTGTTGTACATCATTACAAAGAGTATTTAAAAAGGTGTTTTTTCACTCAAAAACAAGTTCAGAGATGTTCAATATGGCCCCCTCCAGACACTCGAGCAATATCAACCCGATACTCCAACTCGTTCCACACTCTCTGTAGCATATCAGGCGTAACAGTTTGGATAGCTGCTGTTATTTCTCGTTTCAAATCATCAATGGTGGCTGGGAGAGGTGGCCGAAACACCATGTCCTTAACATACCCCCATAAGAAAAAATCGCAGGGGGTAAGATCAGGGCTTCTTGGAGGCCAGTGATGAAGTGCTCTGTCACGGGCTGCCTGGCGGCCGATCCATCGCCTCGGGTAGTTGACGTTTAGGTTTCATAACTAACCCTTTTCGTAGGACTCTCCATACAGTTGATTGTGGAATTTGCAGCTCTCTGCTAGCTCTGCGAGTCGATTTTCCTGGGCTGCGAACAAATGCTTGCTGGATGCGTGCCACATTTTCATCACTCGTTCTCGGCCGTCCAGAACTTTTCCCTTTGCACAAACACCCATTCTCTGTAAACTGTTTATACCAACGTTTAATACACCACCTATCAGGAGGTTTAACACCATACTTCGTTCGAAATGCACGCTGAACAACTGTCGTCGATTCACTTCTGCCGTACTCAATAACACAAAAAGCTTTCTGTTGAGCGGTCGCCATCTTAGCATCAACTGACGCTGACGCCTAGTCAATAGCGCCTCAAGCGAACAAATGTACAGCTAAATGAAACTTTATAGCTCCCTTAATTCGCCGACAGATAGTGCTTAGCTCTGCCTTTTGTCGTTGCAGAGTTTTAAATTCCTAAAGTTGTGGTATTCTTTTTGAATCACCCTGTATTATACCATTTTCGCAGTACCTCTTGATATCAAGCACACAGTAGTATCCTACTGATTGCTCGCGCAAAATAATTCCGAAGATGTAGGCTGGAAATTATTACTCTACAAACCCGAAACTTTAGCGAGATGGAGCATGCTGTAAACCACTGAGTAACAAGAAACTTATCCTGTCTGTGAAGATCTTTCCGTGAGAACTCGAAAAAAATAGAGGAAACTGATATTTCCACTAGCGAATACTGATGTCGATGATGTGACAGATTCCAAATCATCCCTATAATTTACAAAGTCAACTAAGGTGTTTCTCATGTCTAGAGAACCAGCAAACGTGTCTTCCACCTGTCTTTCATCTGATAGATGCACGCACCACAATTGATGTTCCCTTAACTAAATAAAGGCGCGAAATATGCAGAAGCCATCAACCAAACAATTTACATGGGAGGGAATAACGGTCCAGCACAAACACAGGTCCGTATTGAATCTTCTCAGATTTACATGCGATCTTGAAAGCTATCCAACACATACTAAGTATTAGTTCGCTATTCGGTCGTCTAGAGGACAACACTGTTAAGTCAGCTACATTCCAACACTCCAACAGGCCTCTGCATTCAGATGGCTCCTACCGTTAATGCGAAACGTCAATCATTCCCGCCACAGGTCACCGGCGCTGCATGCCAAGCACGCATAGACAGAATCGTCCTCTGAAAAAAACCGACGTCGTACATATTTTATCCCTGTACTTATAACTAAATGTTACGATTGCAGTCTCAGTTGAACGACATTCAACAATGAGCAAAGTATCGGAAGTACATATTGGTGATGGCTGTGGCTCTTGAAGTAGAAATATCAGTACAATTCTTATGACTTGACATACTCTTCCCTTTGCTATAACAGTACTCCACGTCAAATCCATATCTTCCTTACGACTGGACATAGTCATTTACTTTGAGCATGTCGGAACACAAACACATCCTTTATAAGCCTGTTGGTCAAGGCGCCTATCACGCGCCCCGTACTACTAAGTATAATACTTCGTCAATAACTGATTGCTGGCGATACGAAATAATACTGATCTAAAGTCAACGATGGGTGGACATGTCTCATAAGTTTTTCTTGCGAGTGCTACCACTGTGTCTTAGAACGAGAGGTGTAATCGTCTTAGAAACCACTTTATGTTTGAAAAAACGTAACTGTATTACTATCATAAGCAGTCTTTGTTCTACAGATGTACACAAGTATCCACGTTAAAAGCTATACCGGCTTTATAAATCCACTTATGGCATTACCTACGAATGACGTGGTTTTTCCAGACATATACCGTGACACTGAATATAGAAAGTGATGGCCAGTGTGTATATTATCACACAGCAGGGCGACTACATGTCGCCGATGGTGCAACCTCGTAATAAAATTACCGAATTTTGAAAGTGATTCGGCTAAGGAGCATGGTATGAAACCGGTTTTTGCAACTCCCTCACCCTGCCGCCACTAGATATTTTTCCCATATTTGTAATGCATTCTGTCTCGAGGTCATTCAGAGGTTCTGTGATATATCCACTGAGTTATAGGCGATGATTGATTGAGAAGGATCACAAGCAGTAGTAGATGGCATGATGATTGAGGTATTAAGAAATGTACACTAGCTTTTCAGATCTCCAGTGCTACACTTTCAGTAGAGATGATGTCTATGATTCGGAATCAAGTCTTTCCATTCACCACATACCTGTGTTGGATCCTATGGAGAAGTCCTTTAATGACTACTAGTGAATCATATTTCTAGCACTCTTATATCTCGAAACGAGCCACCTTTCTCGAACCTATCTGCTACAGTAAAATTCCAGCATGGGTTTAGGTAGCCCTATGCATCTTGAAACTACCCCTCAGACTCTGCACTACCGTTCAAAAATGGTTCAAATGGTTCTGAGCACTATGGAACTTAACTGCTGTGGTCATCAGTCCCCTAGAACTTAGAACTACTTAAGCCCAACTAACCTAAGGACATCACACACATCCACGCCCGAGGCAGGATTCGAACTTGCGACCGTAGCGGTCACGCGGTTCCAGACTGTAGCGCCTAGAACCGCTCGGCCACTCCGGCCAGCTGCACTACCGTCCCTGCAGCTTTGCGCATTTGATCGTTCCAATGTAAGTCGGAACTGAGTAGAAGTCAGAGAAAGCTATATCTGCCACCTTCTGCGACCCATGTAGAAACAGGCAAAGCTGAGTTACAGGGACAGAACTATGTTTTGACCATTTGACAGAAACAAAGCCTGCTCCTGCAACACAAGGTAGTATAAAACACAGTATGGGAACTGGGGGAAGGACATGGATTTTGCTACTGCATTGTGGTGCTTCTCCAAACTACAAGCAGGTACTACAGATCCACATCCCTCAGGGCCCATTCGGGTCTATCGCCCCAATATTCTACCATCGTTATTCTATACCATCCACCAGAGAAAAATTACAAACTATAAAACCTCCACTAACTTCATCCAATAGAAAACTCGATAAGATTTTTACCGCATCTCTCTCCTCCAATATATCGAAAACAAATACCGCATGCATGCTGGCCTCAAGCACATGTGACAATGCTGTTAAATATACAGGTATTGATCCACAACACAAAAGTTTCATCACCTGTACTGTAGGAGGATGACTGTATCCCACAGACTCTACTGTAAATCGCAAGAGACGCTTCCTGTGACCCTTTGTCATTGTTTGAAACACTGTTTTTTTGTGAGTGACACACTTAGTACACTGCCATACATTTTGTTTTTCCACCACGACTTCGAGGTCCATGTCAGGTTGTAAACTGACATTAACACTTTCTCATCCATTGCCTCTCGCAGAAAACTAGGTGTCGCATGGTGTAAACACATGTCATTACTGTGGCTACCATAATACGCCACACACACTGGATGATTTTAAATAAAAGACAGTTACAACATAAGGCAACTGGAAGAGTTTGGTGGCGTTTTGGAGAGATTCCAAATTGCTGTCCGAAACTGATTGACCACCTCTACATTTAAACTCATCTGTCACAGTGACGGAATAGCTGATGGCTCTGCATTCTGTTTCGACTGATTCCTCATATTGCAGTCATGTACGCGATCAGTGTTTCGGTGCTATCCATCCCCAGACAGTGTTGTCCCTCCACCAAAACTCTTTCTCCAACTTAAACAAGCGACATCAGTCAATCTTTAGTTTTAACCGACAACCAACAGCATACCAGTGGATGGAGGGGGTGGAGAAGACCCCATCTATGTACTCTAATAATAAGCATCACAGTTGATAGTGCGAACAATTTTACAGTAATTTCAACACCGAGCAATGATGCAACAGCAGGTTTCCCAGTTTCAGTATCATAGCTAAACTGCCCTCTCTCTACTTTCCAAGTATCATTGCGAATGTAGATAGATGACCATGCAGTAAGTCCATTCACTGTTAATTGTCGAACACATAAATCATCAAAGTATACCAGACAGCGCTCTACATATTTCTGGCACCTCGAGCATAGTGCATAATTTATGATGTATCTCTATGCGGATGGGAGTCACAGAGTATTCTCGCAGACTTAGGATAAAATTAGAGACTGAAATGCCCCCGCACTGTCTTTGACCAGCCCGGCCTGCAGCACCGTTTCCAATTTAATCTGCAGCTGACCAGAAGTAGACCGCTACATTCCACGTCTCGTGAATGAATGGAGCTAGACGAGTCCTCACCCTTCCAAGTACACAAGATTTCTCCAGATACACCCATGTTGAGGAGGTTAGTACTCCTCATCGGTGTACAGTAATATATTTGAAAGTGTTGTGATGTAATAGCAGACAGTTAAGAAGAAGAGGAACAGGTGATTTTTATGCATGATGGAGCTCCAGACGGATGGAGTTCGAAGCATTTTACATAAATCAACTATGCTATCAACTCTAAAGTATTGTTCGAAAGTAAAGGATCAGTACCTGGAAGGTATTGGCAAGAGAGAACATAAACACACGCACTCCTAAGGTTACAACATTCTGCACTTAAAACAGGCCATAATGTTAGATGGCTTGAGTTTCTCACCTAGCAGTCATGTGGAATGTAACCCGGACTCTGGCATCGGCGTCGAATGTCGGGTGGACTGATGTGTTTTTTGTTAGTGATCTTTTGTTTAAACTATATTCCATAGATTTCACCGACCAATAGGATGCTGCGAATTAAGAAAAACTACCCCATGCATGTGAAGAATACCGATTTAATTAATTTGCGTAAATTTTTTATATCAATGTGGTGTTAGCCGTTAAATAGTTAATGGAAGGGTGTCCGTCAGTGGGTGACATGGAGCAGAACAACAGGTTAAGTGCAGAACACTAGGTTAATTTGCATAATTTTTATGTAAAACACAGTAAAATAATTTATGGGGGTGGGGGACAAAGAAGAATGCGCCTTAGCCTTCAAAGGCATGTGAAATTCGAAAAGTGTACCAGAAAATAGTGGGAGGACATAACTAATTACTTAATTTGGTACCAAAGGCGGTACAATAGCTTAAGGAAATGGGGGTGACATGGAAAACCACTTAACAGAACAGTAGGTTAAGTGCTGACAAAGGCCCAAACATTAGGTTAAGACACCCAGAGTACAATGCCAAACATTAGGTTATGCAACATGTTTGCCCCACGTAATTGCTTCTTATAAGACCTACATGTTTCCAAAGAGCAAAGAATGATGAGCAAGAGAAAGCCAACCCCACAAACTGAATTTTTTTACAAATAAACAATATACCCTTGAATTTCCTGTTACGAAATCCTTCCTCTCCGCCATTTTTCGTATATTCCATACACTACCTTGAATCCCCTAAATTGTTTAAATAAACAATATTCCACACAATGTATAAATCGTTTAAATAATATTCCAAACACTACAATCGAATTTCCTCCAAATGATCGATCAAATGAGTCTTTTTCCCGCCCATTTACGGGAGTGGGTGTGGGGGGAGGGGATTTACCAGAGGGTGGGAGGGGGGTTAAATTAATTGATCAACTTAATTAAGTAGTGAATGAAATTGATAAGAGTGGGAGGGGCTATCCAATAACTCAGAACAGAAAGTGTACCTGTAGCTACAGAAGACGCACCAACACAGGGACGACCAGTGTCAGAGGAGGAGAATGAGAAACAATCGAAACAGGAGGAACTCGACCACACCACAACAAGTACACAGACAACAGGACACCAGTCCTCATGAACACAATCCGGACACCAACACAACAACCCACATAACACACCCACTCACCACAGTGAACACACAGACGCCCACAACTGTCATGTCCTGGCCATCAAAAAGCTTTTGACCGTCTCTGGCACAATGGCCTCATACGCTAACTAAGTGAAGCTGGTTTCCCAGATGGACTCGTACGTCTCAGGCACTCACGAACAGGTGCTTCAACACTAACGTGCAGGACAAACAATCAACACACCATGGTATCCAAGCTGGAGTACCCCAAGGAAGCATCCTAGGGCCTATCTTGTTCAACCTGTACATTAACTACTTCCCAGCAACAAAAAACATGACGCTAGCCATCTATGCGGATGACACCGCCATCCTTGCACAAGATTGGAAACCGTTGTTCATTAATTCATGAATACAGACAACACTCAGAACAGCCAAGCCTTGGTTGGAGCAATCACGTATTAAAGTGAACGTCGACAAGTGCAAATCAGTTCTGTTTACACGCAGACCGAAACTACTGCGCAAACATCAACACAGTAGACACTACATGCACGCCCAATACGTTTCCAAGAGAAAGTCATGTACCTAGGTGTCTGGCTGGACCGGAAACTTACATGGGGGGACCACATCGAGCACGTTGCCAACGGAGCACACGTGAGGCTCAAGCAGCTCTAACCAATGCTCAACAGGGAAAGCACACTGAATAGGAGGGTGTCAAGGTCCATATACATGACACTGATTAGACCTCTGATGACGTATGCAGCTTCAGTCTGGGAATATGCAGCTCCTACACGACTGCGCCACCTGCATATCATACAGAACAAAGTGCTATGAATCATTAACAATGCTCCACACTACACGCGCACCGTGGATCTTCACCAAGAATACCGCCTTGAAACCCTCAAGGAATTATTCAAAAAACACGCCACACGTCTATACAGGAACTCGAGACACTGCATGGGGGCTTAATTAAATATTAATGCAAATATTTTTTAGTAGCTGTCTGTCCGATTACGCAAGTCTCGTAAACGGCTGGCCCTGACTAGTTTTAGTACGCAATCTGACTGCTTAGAATGACAACAAAGAATGTAAGAAAATTTCTGTTAGCACAATTAATTAATTAAGTCCCCAGCAACTATAAAACCTACGAAACAACAAACACAAGTGTAGCTGTTCTGTATGTGGTAGTATGACTCAACGCACATCTGGCACGGTTCTTCTTCAACAAGACAAGAATTTTTAAATACCAATTATACTGACGTGATAAAAGAAAATTAGAAATACTATAATTGCGCAAGAAAACCAGAATTACACTCTAATACAAGAACACACGCCAGATGCTTTGTTGACTGAACCTGTAATGAAGCATTATTCAGGACACACAAATAATAAGAAAATAAGGAACAGTAGTTAGTTACCTTAATTTATATTGACGAAAAGCACTCAGATCATTACAATATCTCCATTGGAACAACATCTGCTATCTCTCCCATCAAATAACTGCATAAACATGGAACAACACTCTCCACTACCGCATCTCACTCTGACTTCACGACATGCAGTGTCCACCACAACTTCTCGGCCAGCACTGCCTGCCGCTACGTCTCAATAAGCACTGCCAGTGGAAGCGGCGGAACAATACTCTCTGGCGCGATTTTTGGCGCTGTGGCTCAGTGTAGCCACCTTTCATATGCCCTTCCTCCACGGGCTAGAATTTGATGGTATTTTTGCCAGCATTGGTGGTGAAAATACCACCAAATTCGTCAAAAAAAAATACAGACAAAAATAAAAGATAATATTAATACGTAAATATCATATAACTAGATAAAATTTTGGCTTTGCACTGACCTTACAATAGCCTAATATATAAAATACAGTAAGGAATACAAATTCTTTCATACATATGACTTTACATAATAGTTTACACAAATATCATGTGGTTAAACAATTCAATCGATAGCGTCAGCAATGACGAATATGAGCAGGTAAGAGTCTTATAACTTTTCACAAACAGTAATACACAAAAAATCAGTTTATACAAATATTCACATAAAATGTTTTCATAACAAGTGGTTGACAGTTCCAGCAGTAGCACCCAGCAATGTTGAGTAGGTGCAGACACCATCAGGTGACATCATTTCAGTAGAAGCAGTCCATCAGTGGCACCCAGCATTGTGGAACAGGTGCAGAGTCCAACAGATGACATCATTTCAGTAGAAGCAGTCCATCAGTGGCACCCAGCAATGTTGAGTAGGTGCAGACTCCAACAGGTGATATCATTTCAGTAGAAGCAGTTCATCAGTGGCACCCAGCAATGTTGAGTAGGTGCAGACAGCAAGAAGTAACATCATTTCAGTAGAAGCAGTTCCATCTGTGGTACCCAGCAATGTTGAGTAGGTGCAGACACCATCAGGTGACATCATTTCAGTAGAAGCAGTTCATCAGTGGCACCCAGCATTGTGGAGTAGGTTCAGACTCCAACAGGTGACATCATTTCAGTAGAAGCAGTCCATCAATGGCACCCAGCAATGTTGAGTAGGTGCAGACACCATCAAGTGACATTATGTCAGTAGAAGCAGTTCCATCAGTGGCACCCAGTAATGTTGAACAGGTGCAGACAGCAACAAGTGACATCATTTCAGTAGAAGCAGTCCATCAATGGCACCCCGCAATGTTGAGCAGGTGCAGACACCAAGAAGTGACATTATTTCAATAGATGCAGTCCATCAGTGGCACCCAGTATTGTGGAACAGGTGCAGAGAGCAGCAAGTGACATCATTTCAATAAAGGCAGTTCCATCAGTTGCACCCAGCAATGATGAGCAGATGCAGAGACCAGTCCATCATATTCACTATCACTGATCACACAGTTCATTAGCAGAAATTAAACATGTCCTAGTGGCACCAATCATGTAGAAAAAGTACAAGTAACAGTCCATAATTTCACCATCACTAATCAGACAGTTCAAGCATGAACAATAGTTTGAATGCACAAACAAATGCTTTTACAATGCTCTTACACTAAACATACAAATCATAACAAACACACAAATGATATCAGATAATTGTCATATTACTATTACAAATACACAAACATCAGTAAACCTATAATATTTATGGGTGTCAGTGCAAGCCACTACAAACAAATAAAATAATATTTAGGAGATAGGTGGGTAGGATTAGGAAAGGAAAACACACAAAACACAGTCACTTATCTTTCATCGACATTAAGTACTACTGTGTAATTGAATTGTGTTAACTGTGTGAATCCACTTCTGTCAAAATTTCATGTTCATCATGTGTATCAAGTAGTAGTGACAGCAATGTATAACAGTCAATAATAGTTAAGTCAACGTCATAGTCATCATGTCAAGACCAATGTTTGCCAAGCCAGATCAAAATGTACGGTTGCTGAACAACTGTCAGTGTGCCAAGATATGCAACTTCCTCTCTCCAAAAAAAAAAGTACATACTGCCTAGTGATTTAACAAAGTGTGTGTAGACAATCTTCCTTCCATTTTAGTGTTCTAGTCTGCTATCTTCACCCTCCTTGTTCCATATAGACCAACAACAAAAAAAAAAATATGCCCCTCACTTATTTTACCTCTTATACACCATAACTCCAATCAACTTCATATAATCTCAATACCTCCATAATACCTCTTCAATACGTCGACACATATAAACCTTATTGCCAGTATCATTTCACTTCCATAACAACTCTTTCCTCTAGTCAGTCTCCTCGAATAAGTACAGATAAAATCCTAATGCAAACCTCATCATCGCATACAATCCGAAGACACACTATCAACACACAACCTCTGTGTAATCCATCTGATCAAAATCTTCTACTCATTATGAATTATAAACAAAAAATGCATACATGACCTCTAACAGACTTAGTTCGAATAACTCTCAGTAATTAAGTACGATTACGGAGTGTGAATGATCCTAATATTTCACAGTGTGTACACCACTTCAAGAATTATGGCAAACAGAAGCAAACATGTGGAGTATTTCTTGTGTCAAGTGTCACTTCCTATTTCAATTGCTCACGAAAAATGCAGTGTAGTAACTGTGTTGGTATGTCATGTCGTTAGCTTCCTTCCTATTGGCATACATTTATACAGCTTTCATAAAACCTCCAGCTCATGTGACTTCTATGATGTTTCTTGTACTAAAGTCGCTCGTCAAATTACTGCAGTTCATTTTCTTATGTTAAAATATAAAGCACTGAGCGTAAGCAAAACAAGCAACAGCAAGTAAATATACCAGTAGTGAACAGAATGTCAACAAGTGGATGCAGCACAATTTCTATAACGAGGCTTCGCCAAGCGAACAATCCGTAACCCATACCACATCGTAACCCACATTCCATGTCCGTACACTGTACATCAGCATTGCTATATACCAAATTAAAGTATAGTTATGACAAGAAGCAGAAATGTGTAAATGTGCGATCCATACGCATAGCAGTAAACATATATCTTACGTACTAAACAGGTCATTAGCATAGATCTTAATAAGTAAACATGAAGGCGCAAGCAGATAAATCACAAAGTATAACTTACATACCTAACCACATCAGCACAATTAATCAGGTGACAATTATAATTTAAATAAATAGGCACAGCAGGCACATAATTAAAAATATGACATCATTGAAAAAGCAGTGCAGCCAAGCGATGCATAATATACACAAGTAACAATCCAGTTCATTAATAATCATTGTCAAAATCAGTTAACGTACGCAAGCACGTCGCTTCACAAGTAATTTCATTGAACATGTAATTAGCACAAAGTATGAATCACGTAATCGCGAGCAGCAAATTACGTCTAAAGTACGTACCTAAGTGGAAATATGTTACCTGAAAAATAAACTCAATTAATAATTACCTTTTTAGTTTATCACTTTCTTCTTCGAAATGACATTTTTCCTGAAATTTTCTCGATAGCAAGTCGTCTTAACGTCGGACACGCACAGAATTTACCTGAAGTTCTTAAATATTTTATAGAACCGTATCCTGAAAAATACTGAATGTTAATAACAGAATTCATCAAGTCACTATAGCTTTATACTGAATTTAGTCGGAGAAATTAGACTGTGTATTTATTTACGGCTGTCAGTGCATTCGCAATGAGCGCTCGATCAGCTGTAGGCGCGTGACGTAGGAAGTGATTGTTTGCAGTCAACGACTGCCTTGTGCGGCGCGCAGACTTGACTGTTGCTTTGAGTATATGCCGCCGCCAAAACACAGCGCGGTATCCTTGTACTCTCCGTGTGTTTACATACAATTGTTAGTTTCTCAAAAGTATGTCATTCTACAAAAATTTTTCAAAAGTATATCATTCCACAAAAATTTTAACGTTAGATATATGATGTATTCCCTTAGAGCGTCGTGATTTAAGAGTTTCTACTTCGACAGTGTTATCATGAATAATTTTGCGAATTCTATACGGACCGTTATAAAGCAGAAAAAATTTGCGACACAAGCCTTTTCCTTTGTGAGACAATCGATGAGACTTAATTAACACTTTTTGACCAACTGACAAGATTTTTGAACGACCAGGACGCTTAGCTGATTTCTCTCTTCTAGCAGCCGCAGATGCAATGTTTTGTAGAGCCAGATTCACAACTTCAGAATGCCGCAGTTTCTGTGTAGGCGGAAAAGGAACGATTTCAGAAATGCGATTTGTCGGTGCTTTGTTTTTTAATATCAGTATAGGTGGTAAAGAAGTTGAGTCGTTAGGAAGTTCATTCAGAATGTTTTGAAAAATATGAAGATACTGATCCCAAGTTCTGTGATTCTGATGACAATAAAGACGACACAATTTATTGATTTCCTTCATCCATCTCTCTGAAGCGTTAGATTGAGAGTGAAAAAGTGAAATGAAAATTGGTTTAATCTTACGACGCCGTAGAGTACGAAGCCAAATTTTAGAACGAAACTGTGATCTATTATCTGATATAACCTTATCAACATGACCCACTTCTTTAAGAAAATGGTTAATGAAAGCATTAGATACTGAACGAGCTGTTGCTTTGCGTAACGGTGTAAAACACACATATTTTGATGTCAACTCCACTGCTACGAAAATGTACGCAAAACCATTAGTAGAACGAACCACATGTCCTTTAATTTCGCTGGACTGATAGGAAACAACGGTGCTCTGTGAGATACTGTTGGCGGCTTAGCCTTTTGACATAATTTGCATTTGGCAAGAACAGATCGAATACGTTTTTCCATATTACTGAAGCAACAATTTTCTCGTAATTTATGAAAACATTTTCTGGGACCAAAGTGTGCATAACTGAAATGCGTATACCAAATCAGCTTATTAACCCACTCATCAGGAATACAAACTAACCAAACAGAGTTGTCGAGCGATTTTCGTTTAAAAAGAACTTTCCAGATAGATCGCAAAAACGAGGTGTGACCAAATTGTCCAATTTAACAAAGCGTCTAAGAAAATTACAGACACCAAGGAAACTACGAACATCACGTTTTGTGGTAGGAACAGCATAATCACGAATAGCATCAAGTTTTTCTGGATCAGAAAGAATACCTTCTGTAGAAATAATGTGACCGAGAAATTTCACCTGAGAACGACCAAATTCAGATTTTTCTAAGTTCACTGTAACGCCAACTCTTGCAAAGATACGTAATAATGAATCCAAAATTTAGTTGTGCTCACTCCAAGAATGTTTAGCAATAAGAATGTCGTCAACATATGAAGTAATATTGTCACGAAGATGAACAGGTAAAATTTCGTTTAAACTACAAATGAATGCTGCAGAAAATATATTAAGTCCAAACGGTAATTTCCGAAATCACTTTTGGGTAAAACAGTCATATCCGGTTATTGTTTATCTACTCTCTAGATAGACTGATAGTAGAAGAGTTGTTTTTGATAGATGCAAAGAATAGTGAAAGAGTAGGCAGCGGTACAGAAAACTAAAAGAGAAATAGCACCACTACAGCTCGGGGCCCTATGCTCGCTACGGCACATATTCACTTAAGAGTAGTGGATCCCCTGAGGACTTTAATTGCTGCACATAATTTTTAGTTTGTGACTTAGTGGCAAATTTGGCGGAAGTGCGTACAGAAATTGAGCTAACCATGAACATGGATGTATGTCATTCTTAGATTTGCGAAAGATCTTAAATTTCCGAACAGTCAAAAAGTGTTTATAGTCAAAGTTTTCGCCTCGTGGCGACAAAGACCTACCGCGTCTGTCCCAGTCGCAATGCCGATTATTGTCAAGTTCGCGCGCCTGGCGCTCTCTTGTTGCTTCTCGTAAATGAAATAAATTACTTTCTTCAAAACCCGCTGCTATCGGTGATTCCAAATTTCTTCTACCGTCCTTTCCTACGATTTTGCTTTCAATTTGTTTGACTTGCTTTCCTAATGCCTCAGACTCCCTTTTAACGCGTTCATTAAATTTTCCCTGATTTTCAACATGTTTACTTATGCTCTGGTACTCTTCGGTTTCTGAAAATGGCAATGGAGCTGTGTCATCTGAATCTCTGTCCCCATTTAAACTAAGATTTGTCAATTTATCTGAAATCTCCTCCACTCTTTCCGATAAGTCACCAATTTGTTCTTTCTGTTTATTTACGTCTTCCGTAAGTGTCGCGACTCGCGTTTCAGTATTAACGCATTTAGTAGTTAACTGTTCATACTGTTGTGTTAGGTTATTTAATCTGTCATTTGGTACGGATTCCTCGATTCTCTCAAATATTTCTTCCTTATCTTTTGCACGTTGTAAATTTAACTCTGAAAATTTCTGTACTATCACGCAATCTCTTTCTTCCTGTTCTCTATCCTGTTCCCTTTGTCTAATCTCTACTGCACTTAATCTATTATTGTGAGAATTCAAAATCGGTTGTACTTCTTCTCTGATTTCTTTCTTTAATTCATCTTTCATATTTTTGAAACATGTCCCTATTCGTGAGTCTAACCGTGTTTCCATTGTTCCCATCTGTGTTTTTAATTCAGATCTAAACTGTGTTTCCATTGTTCCCATATCATTTTTTAATTCAGATCCCAAAGTTCCCATCTCAGTTTTAATTGTTCCTATCTCTGTTTTTAATTCAGATCGAAACTGCTCCATTGTTCCCCTATCTGTTTTTAATTCAGATCGTAACTGTGATCCCATTGTTCCCATATCAGTTTTAATTTCAGACCGCAACTGTGATCCCATATTTAATATAGCACTCATCAACCGCTCCATAGTAACTGGTTCGAAATTCTTTTCGCCCATAACGTTTCCCGCAAAACCAGCTTCCTTTGTCATAGCTGTAAGACTATCTGAGTTCGATACTATTCCAGAATCTTCTGTTGTTAATCTCGGATTCTGCGAATTTTCTGATTGAGAAAAATTTTGGAATGGTTCCGGACTATTTTCCCGACTTATTACATTGTTTTCCACTTCATTATCCATCATACTGTTTTCCTCTGTTGGCGAGTTCGCCATGTTAACAATTTCGTCATTCTCACTATTCATCATTTTTGCCTTTTTCATCGATCGCGTAATCATTTACAAAACATACAAAACTCGTCACTATATGAAAATTACACACAATGACTCTTTTATCTTCAACAATACCATTCACACGAAATATTTCCCTCAAACACGATTAATCGAACAATTGAAATAATTGCACCAAATCGTCAAACGCGTATACAAGGCAATAAAAATTAAATTTTGAAAAATACCATTAGAAGAATACCAAATCTACACATGCAAAATAGACTACAATTACTAAACTGCAAATTACTACAACAATACTACTGTCTACTATTTTTACAATCAGAAGAATTCCAAGGGACGATCCGAAGCAGCGGTCGCCACGTGCATGGGGGCTTAATTAAAATAAAGATATAAGAATGCAATGCAAATACTTTTTTATTTTCTGTCGCTGTATGTCCGATTACGCAAGTCTCGTAAACGGCTGGCCCTGACTAGTTTTAGTACGCAATCTGACTGCTTAGAATGACAACAAAGAATGTAAGAAAATTTCTGTTAGCACAATTAATTAATTAAGTCCCCAGCAACTATAAAACCTACGAAACAACAAACACAAGTGTAGCTGTTCTGTATGTGGTAGTATGACTCAACGCACATCTGGCACGGTTCTTCTTCAACAAGACAAGAATTTTTAAATACCAATTATACTGACATGATAAAAGAAAATTAGAAATACTATAATTGCGCAAGAAAACCAGAATTACACTCTAATACAAGAACACACGCCAGATGCTTTGTTGACTGAACCTGTAATGAAGCATTATTCAGGACACACAAATAATAAGAAAATAAGGAACAGTAGTTAGTTACCTTAATTTATATTGACGAAAAGCACTCAGATCATTACAATATCTCCATTGGAACAACATCTGCTATCTCTCCCATCAAATAACTGCATAAACATGGAACAACACTCTCCACTACCGCATCTCACTCTGACTTCACGACATGCAGTGTCCACCACAACTTCTTGGCCAGCACTGCCTGCCGCTACGTCTCAATAAGCACTGCCAGTGGAGGCGGCGGAACAATACTCTCTGGCGCGATTTTTGGCGCTGTGGCTCAGTGTAGCCACCTTTCAACACTCGATCAATCCTTTCATCCTCACTCTGGGAAACTACCGTCACAACCATAGGTGGAAGCACAAGCGGCTAAAGCGGTGTAGAGAATAGCCACCTATGGTAAACTAACATACACCAACTAGCGACAAATGTCGGTAAGCCCCTGCATATCAGCAACACTGGCTGGAAATTACCAGCTGCTATTAGAGCTGACCAACAGGCCACAGCAGGGACACCGACAAGCTCGCCCACTGATGCACAAACAATTCGCCAACATCACCCTACACTGTGCATCTGATATATGACCTATCGGACACAAAAACGATGATAAACCTAATTTTGCAGGTTGCTGACTGAACGAGAGATCAACACCGGTACCCAGTGGCAGCCCCTGTGCAACACCACCGCACAACATCAAAGGTATCGACAGGCATGATACCCACTACTAACAAAGCCTACCCTTGCACAACCTATCGCAGGCAGCAAGACATCCGCTACTGCCTTTACCCCCCGACCTAACTATCGCAGAGGTTTCTTTCCCTAGGCTCTTGCCTTGGCACTTTTTTTTCTCTGCCCTTCAAACCGCTACCCTTCATTTAACTTCAACCCAATCTATCTCCAGAAGAGCGTGTACTAATGGTTAACCTTAACCAGGCGTATGCAAACATCGCAGTACCCACATCCTGCTACACCTCACTTTAGTGAAAACTAGTCCTTATGTAGAGATGGCAGTAGATCTTTCGAGTTGGCCATCATGCCGGTGTGGGCGTGGAGGGGCTCCACCTCTGTCCCAAAAAAAAGAAAAAAAAAGTAGCAGTGAGGGGTGAGGTTTCCTGCGGGGTGGGAGGGGGAGCAATAGGTTAATTGCCTGTCAGTCAAAAGGAAGGATTCTTTAAGTAGGGCAATAGGTTAAGTACCTGTCAATCAAAGGAGAACAATAGGTTAAGTACCTGTCAATCAAAGGAGACCAATAGTTTTGCACACCTGCCCCTGATGTAGGCAATCCACACTAACAAAATGGGTCACAACGCAGGTTGCCCTACTACTAGTGTGTCTATGGCTTACTTCCAGTTCCTTGTTGACCGGTATGGTGTGGCAGTTGAAGATAACAAAACGAAAGCGAAGTTTTAGGTTTCGTATTCAAGAAATATTTCACGCCAGAGAATCAAACAAACGTACTGTCACTTGAGCAAAGGACAGACTCCCGTATGAACGACATAGTAAGAAGCATCCCTGGTGCAGAGAAACAACTGAGAGATTTGAGAGCAAATAAACCGCTAGGCCCAGATGGAATCCCAATTCGGTTTCACAAAGAGTACTCTACGACATTGGCTCCCTACCTAGCCCTAATTTATCGCATATCTCTCGCCCAGCGCAAAGTTCCAACCGACAGGACAAAAGCGCAGGTGACTTCTGTATATAAGAAGGGTAAAAGAACTGACCCGCAGAATTACAGGCCAATATCCCTAAATTCGTTTTGCTGCAGAAACGTTGAATATATTCTCAGTTCGAATACAATAAACTCTCTTCAGACTAAGAAGCTTATGTCCACGAATCAGCATGGTTTTAGAAGGTATCACTATTGCTATACTCTTCTTGCCTTTTTCTCACATGATATACTGAGAACTATGGACGAAGGGCTATAGATTCCATATTTTTAGATTTCTTCAAAGCATTTGACACGGTGCCCCTTTGCAGGCTGTTAACGAAGCTACGAGTGTATGTAATAGGTTCGCAGATATGTGAGACGCTCGTTTATGTCTATAACCCGGTATGCTATCCTTGAAGACGGGTGTTCATCAGACACAAGAGTATAGTCGGGAATGCCCAGGGAAGTGTGATAGGAGCGCTGCTGTTCTCTGTATATGTTAAGTCATTTGGCGAATAGTGTGGGCAACAATCTGCGGTTGTTTGCTGATCATGCTGTGGCGTACGGTAAAATATCAAAGTTGAGTGACTGTAGGAGAACGCAAGATGTCTTACACAAAATTTCTGGCCGGTGTGATGAAAGGCAGGTAGCTATAAATGCGAAAAAATGTAGGTTAATGAGTATGAGTAAGCAATACAAACCCGTAATGTTCAGATACAGAATTAGTAGTGTCCTGCATGACACAGTACCGTCGTTTAAATATCTGAACGTAATGGAATTACCATGTAGCGACTGTGGTGGGGAAGGCGAATGGTCGACTTCGGTTTATTGGGGGAATTTTAAGAAAGTGTTGTTCATCTGTAAAGGAAATCGCATATAGGACGCTGGTACCATTTATTCTTCAGCACTGCTCGAGTGTTTGGGATCCGTATCCAGTCGGATTAAAGTAAGACACCAAAATAGTACTAGACACGGGCTGCTAGGTCTTTTACCGGTAGGTTCGAACAATATGTAAGTGTTACAAAGATATTTCGGGATTTGAAATGGGAGTCGCTGGAGGGAAGGCGATGTTTTTTTCGAAGAAAACTATTGATAAAATTTAAAGAACCAGCATTTGAAGCTGAATGCCAAACGATTCTAGTGCCGCCAACAAACACTGCGCGTAAGGACCACGAAGATGAGATAACGAGAAATCAGGTCTCATACGGAGGCATACAGCAATCATTTTTCCCTCGCTCTATTTGCGGGTGGAACAGGACAGGAAATAACTAGTAGTGGAACAGGGTACCCAACGCCATGCTTCGTACTATGGCTTGCGGAGTATTTGTGTAGATGTAGACGTAGATGTAGATCCATATTCCCTATTGTCACAATTAAGTTTTCATAAATTCCTTCTTCTTTTATATTTTCATTCATTTTTGATTACCTTCCCTAGTATACCACTGAACGTCAGTGGGGAAATTAGTCTCCTTGTTTTACACTAGTTTAGATCTCAAAAGTCTTGGAGATTTCACTTAAAAATTTAACTTCGTATTTTGCATTTGTTAGTGTGTTTTTTACGATTACCACTGATGTGTTGCAAGCTCCAAACTTCTTAATGTACTGAATAATGTTCCTATGTCAGTCGAATCACGTGTTTTCTGACGTCTACGTATGTTATAGAAATGCCTTTGGCTCTCATTCTTCCATAGCTGACTACAATATTCAGAACTAAAATACCGCACAGGATCGTCCTCTTATAAAACCTCTTTGGTACTCTTCTAATCAGTGATTCAGTTGGCTTTCCAGTCTGTTTCATAATCCTTTTAAAAAAACTTTGTAATTCGCTAGAAGGAGGGAAATTCCTCTGTAGTTGTAGGGGTCAGTTTTATTTCCTTTTTGTGGTTTGGGTAAATGACTGCTGTTTCTAGTCTTCTTTTATAACTTCTGTTTCCCAGACTTTTTGAAAGACTCTATGTAGCTTCTTAACTGTTCGAGAACCTACAGCTTTCCACATTACAGCCAGTGACGTATCCTGAAACTTTGGTAAGGCATGCAACATGAAACTTATCAGGTGTATGTATATATCACATTGTTCACTGTGGTTTTATCTGTAGTGGAACTCCGCTCTGTGGTTCTTGCAGAACTACTCAGTAACGTCGTGTAAAAATGAGTTTCGAACTATCATCTTGTAACATATTCGGGCTGTTATATTACGACGATTTCTTGTTCGTCTTTCTCCATGAATTTAATTGATTGAGTGCATGTGCCGATCATTTCGTGAGCAGATGGTGACGGCATCGATTGAGAACAATGATTGTTAAGAGATCATGAACTGTAAGTTTTATTATGGACAGTGAAGAATTACGAACACTTTCTATTACAGACAGCTAAGCCACGTTCCACATGTAACCACATGTTACTGATCGCGTTCGCACTGAAAATAATACAGTAACTGACCACGGCGTCAGTAACCGTTTTATGGTGGTGGTGGTTAGTGTTTAACGTCCCGTCGACAACGAGGTCATTAGAGACGGAGCGCAAGCTCGGGTTAGGGAAGGATTGGGAAGGAAATCGGCCGTGCCCTTTCAAAGGAACCATCCCGGCATTTGCCTGAAACGATTTAGGGAAATCACGGAAAACCTAAATCAGGATGGCCGGAGACGGGATTGAACCGTCGTCCTCCCGAATGAGAGTCCAGTGTGCTAACCACTGCGCCACCTTGCTCGGTAGTAACCGTTTTAAGAACTCATTAGCAAAACAGCATAACAGTGCAATGTTTCGACTCAAGTCCCAGAAACTGCTGCGCTGCAACTGCCATGCACGTGCTAGTGTCAAGTGACAGCAATAACTATCACCTGAAGAGCATTGTCTGTGATCACAGAAGTATTGGGACAAGGGGAAATCAGTCCAAAGTACCGTTATCCAAGATGGTTGCGATGACGTCATCCAAGATGGCGGCTGTGACATCATCTGATGACATCATCCAACATGGCGGCTTTTGGCGGGAAGTTTGAATTTTGACTGGAAGATAGGTCAATTGGGATATCTCCTAACCCCCTCCCCCAGAAAATGGTGGGAAGTTCAAATTCCATCAGGATACTGCAGCCTCTACTAACCTAAGAAAAATGGCGGGAAAGAAAGGGCAGTTGGGCTACCTCCACTAACCCAAGTCACCTGACCGCCACCCCTTCCTAGGGATTGGCGCGACGTTTGAATTTTGGCAGTAAAGAAAGATCACTTGGGTTATCTCTACTACCCTAAGAAAATGGCGGGAAAGAAAGGGCAGTTGGGCTACCTCCACTAAATTAAGTCGCCCAACCGCCACCTCATCCTAGGAAATGGCTGGGAGAGGACTCAACCTGTGCTGGACATAAGTCTTTATTTTGCATGCACCAGTCTTTATTTAAACAATTTGATGCATTACAGCCATCCAGTGTGTTCACCACGAGGTCTGGACTTCAACTGACCTAATACACAGTACTGCCACCAGAGGGCACTCTCATCCATGACGTAATCCAAGATGGCGGTCATGACGTCAGCCGATGATACAAGTACCATTATCCAGGATGGCGGATTTTGGTGGGAAACAGTGTCTTCACCACGAGGTCTGGACCTAGTACACTGTACTGTCACCAGAGCATGCTGTCACCCCTCCCATTATGTAATGCAAGATGACGGTCCAAGGTGGGGGAAATGGCAGGAACCAATAGGAACCCTTAGATTAGATTATATTAGATTAGATTTACTTTCATTCCAATTGATCTGTAGTGAGGAGGTCCTCCAGGATGTGGAACATATCAGAAAAACAACAATACATGACAAATATTTACAACTAAAACAAATAAGCTAATGTACCATTCCACAGGTCCCAAGTGGAATGATCGTCATTTTTTAATGAACACTAAGAGTCATTTTACGAATACTAATGCACTGAATTTGAAATAAAAAAGTTTTTTATTTATTTATAAGGTAATAAACATGTAATACAACTACTGTAATACTTATTTACAATGAGTATCCAGTCACATGGTAGACTTCAGCCAATAGGATGGCAGTATCTGGTAACGTCATAGGAGGGGATATAGGGTCAGCTCAGCAGCACTGCGACCTCAGCCTTGCTCAGTCAGTCAGCAGCAGCAGCAGAAGAAGAAGAATCGTGAAGCATCAACAGCAGTGGCAATCCAACACGGCCCTGCAGAACAGGAGGAAACGGAAAAGTAAGCTCCCCATATCACATCTTTCTCTGTGGTCAGAATTATTATTATTCATTGTTTGTGTGTATTGGCCCATGTGTAATGCTTCCTCGTGTTTGTTCAGCAGTAGCCCGCGATGCATCCAAGCCAGCAGGGTCGAGCGCCAACATGCAAATCTCTGTCACGTCCAGACTTGTAGCAATCTCAGCTGCCATCATGTCGAGACCTGCAGCGAACTGTAGACCTATGACAGCAACAACCTCCATTACCTTTGAATCTGTAGTGACCACGTGGGATCTTGTAGTGCAGATAGCCCACTTGCTGGAACGGGACAAGGAGCTGCTGTTGTCCATCCCACTCATCAATTTGTGTGATGAGCACACGGAATCTGCCCTCCACACATCGAATGCTGCTGCTAATGTTCCTAAACAACATCAAGATGGAGGACACCACTGGTCACTGACATACAACCCATCCCAGCAGAACGCCCCTGTGAAGCACATCATGTCTGAGACTTGCATGCGAGAATGGAAATTGAAAATGTACCGAAGGGTGTTAAAGTGTCAATTCCCGAGTTCGGCTGGGACGAAATATGTCTTGCAAAGTGCTACATCAATCAGCAGATGACTACAGAGTATTATCCAACTCGTTCTCCCCCAGACATTTGTCTTACTGGTGTGACACTTTCTACTACAACAGTGTATGATGACTGTGCATTATGTGTGAAATTGGGTGACACCTCAGTTATGAAGTTATATGATCTGGACACTGCACTACATCTTGCATTGGAGAAACTGAACTGTTGGTTGCCTAGCTTAGACTCTGCATACAATGATGTTGTAAACTCCCTATATATGCATGGCGTAAATGTTGATGATTAGGAGCAGCACCTTTGTTTGAACATGAACGCTGAACCTAAACAGAAACCTATTAAATGTGTGTGTGAAAAACCTGAGTACTGTGAGGCATATATTGGCTTGAGGGAGATACGCACGGAATTTATTGCCTGTCAAAAACCTTTGTTTGGGAAATACTGTACAGGTGTGAAGAATAAGATACATAAAGAGTGTAATGATTTTCCTGAAATACTACATCCCATGTATGATATTTAAATAAATAAATAATTTATGTATATATATATATATATATATATATATATATATATATATATATATATATATATATATATATATATATAATCTCAAACTGTGTTTGTGATTTATTTCATACCTCTCTCATGATAGTCAAAGTATTAGAATTATTATTATTTTTTTCAATGTTGTACCAGTTATTGAGATAATGAATGATCAAGTTACTCTTTATGGGTATAATATATAGTTGTTTTCACTGTGTAGCCAAGTATCAGCCCAGTCGGTTAAGTGATGGAGCTATAGTGGCCACACATACTATTACTGTCCCTTCAAGTGTATCTTTCTATGTATGTCAACTACTTGTCAGTACATGGCATAGTTAGTATCATGGCAGGGTGGGTGAAACATCCTCATCACAAGAAGTTTGTTGTTGGTGACTGGTCCTGTGAAGATGCAAAAGAAGACCTGAAGAAGAAGAAGAACAGAATTCTCCTTCCTTATAATATATGAGCAATTATTGTAGGTCCATCCAATTGTGGGAAGACTAATGTCCTCATGACGCTGCTGACACAAGTAGATGGAGTCCGATTTGAGCATGTATGTGTATTCTCAAAAACACTGTTTCAACCCAAGTATCAGCTATTGCAGGAAATATTGCGCATTGTGGATGGTGTTACATACATGACATTTAGTGAAAGTGTTGATATCCCGCCACCTGAAAAAGCAAAGCCAAACACTGTCTTCATATTTTACGATGTTGCTGTGGAAAACCAAGACCAAATTCGAAAATATTTCTGTTTCGGTCGTCATATGGGTGCTGATGTGTTTTATCTAAGCCAAACATACTCCAAAATCCCGAAACAGTTGGTTAGGGATAATTCGAACTTTATTATAGCCTTCAAACAAGACAATCTGAATTTAAAACACATTTACGTGGCACATGTCGGAACTGACATGTAGTTCAATGATTTTGTAAAGATATATGCTGATTGATGGAATCATTCACAGTATGTGTTTCTCGTTATTGATGAAACAAGAAAACTGAGTGATGGTAGGTACAGGCGAAACTTACAAGAGTTTTTGCATATATAGCACGGTAAGAGAGGTCAGCACATCAGTATACGCTGCACCATGGACAAATTCGCGCGTGTATATAGCTCTCAACCCGAGAGAATGGGTGTACACAGACAGAACATTCGCCTGTACATAGATACGAAAATTCAGGTTATTGTGCATAAAGTTGGAGGTATGCACAGAGAACTAGAGAGGTATTATCAGACTCTTTTGAGAATGGTGAATACGTTAAATGAGTTAGTTAATGAAGTGGGTAAGAAAGTATCCGACTTAATTGAAAAGGTCGAGCCTATTGAGGGGAAAATAGAGGCAGAGTTCCTTGTTGTTGAGAAGGGGGAGCAGGTACATAATAAGAGGAAGAAGAAAATGACCAGACATATAAGGCCTCACACTGCGGAGATGTCTGATTAATATACACTGAGATGTCGACGAAGCAGAAATAGATTCTAGCGCGGAAAGCAGTTCGTGAGAAATTACGGTTGCTCAGGTTAGGGCATACGGATCGACAGCAAACAGTAAGAGAGACGTTTAAGCCGGTTACTGAATCTCTCCAACAGCTCTCAGCAAAAACAAATACATATGCTAACGATGGTGTTGCCATTGACGAATTCATTATCCATCACGCCTCTGGTCAGATAGATAGAACATTTGGCGTTTGCAGGGGAAGACTGTACATGTTGGGTACGTATCCTGTAACTGTAACTGATGACACAAACAGATTGGTGATAGGCGGTTTGAGAGAATACCCGGCTTAATGAATCTTATTTTCCTAAGACATACCAAAAAACCGATAAATTATTCATTTGATGATAGAGAAACGTACCATGAAATACTGCAGATGACGAGTGTACATAAGATCACCAGAACCCTGAACAACAAGCAATATAAAACCATTATAAAACCAATACTTGAAGGGAAAACAACAACAACAGCAGCAGCAGCGGTGATGGTATTGACATTGAGCATAAAGCAGTGAACAATCGAATCCCGCAGTATATATATTATGACGACCCCAACGAGTTAAGAAATCGACTATGGCTGCTCATGGCATCAGCTGCTGCAGGTAATACAGCTCATTCGAATGCGGTTGTCTCAATAATCTCTGAGCTTAGAGAGAGAGGTATCATCGAATAAGTATGGAGACAGTAATTCGAGAACTGCAGACACCAGCACGCAAAACATATCCTCGTAAGCATATTATGATTACAGGTTTGGATGACTTATGGCAAGCTGATCTTGTAGATATGAGGGACTATTTACATGAGAATAATGGATTTAAATATGTTTTAATGGTTATTGATACATACTCCAAATTTACCTGGGCTTTACCTGTCAAAACAAAAACGGGTAGAAATGTCGCGAATGTTTTTGACCATTTGCTACAGACAGGGACGAATTGATGCCCAGACAATCTCCAAACCGATCACAGTGGGGAGTTCTACAATAGGTATTTCAAGACCGTGATGCAGTGGTATGGAATACATCACTACTCAACATTCACTCACCTGAAGGCAAGTATCGTGGAGTGTCTGAAGAGAACAGTAAAAGGTCGAATGTGGATGCATTTTAACGTACACAGCTCATACAAATGGACAGATATCCTTTCAGAAATAAGTGCTCAATATAATCGAACCAAACATGCCACAATAAAGATGAGACCAATCGACGTTCGTGGACTCATGGATACAGTTTAGTATCGCATTAATATGCTGGAGCCATGCAGACATAAATTTAATGTAGGTGATTTGGTATGTATCTCAAAAGACAAGAAGGAATTTGAGAAATCATACCTACTGAACTGGTCAACTGAGATATTTACAGTTTCAAAGGTGCAAAGAACGCATACTAGAACTTATATATTGAAGGATAGTAGAGGTGAAGAAATTGCAGGCTGCTTCTACACCAAAGCGTTGCAGAAAAGCTCAGAACCGGATGTTTTTCTCGTGGAGAGAGTCATAAGACGTCGTGGAAATAAAGCACTAGTCAAATGGCTTGGTTTTCCTGCTACACAAAACAGTTGGATTGATGCCGACGATTTGCTATATAACGGGGACACATAATCCATAACCACCGCAGCAGCATAACATGTGTGCTAGGAGATGCATTAGAGGTGGTGGTGATATTCTAAGCAAAATGCCAGTGCAATTACACATCTCTGGGTACAACTATTGTGGACCTGGGACTAAGCTTCAGAAACGCTTGGCAGGAAGTGATAAGGGGGTAATCTGCTCAATGAAGCATGTATGGAACATGACACTGCATACGCCACAAATAAAGATTTATCAAGTCGTCACATTGCAGATAGGATTTTAGCTGATAAGGCTAAGGCGATGCAGAGAAGAAAGGATATTGGTACAGGTCAACGCATCGCAGCATTTTCAGTTAATAAAACCATGTGAGGAAAAATTAAGCTGGGTTTAGGAGTGATGAATTTCAAGTGAGCTATGAATGTTGCACGTTGTGCACTAAACAAGAAGAAGGACAAGGGCGGGAAGCAGGGTTGTTTGAAGAACTGTATGTATGCAGCTAAAAACGCACTGAAGCAGAAAGATGTGGGAAGAAGAAGAAGTGGATGGGTTAAAGCACCTCCAGTTCTACCAATACCAAAGACATCCGTCGGTTTTCTTCCGTTTCTCATCACGGCCCTCTCTGCACTCTCGGCGGTAGGTTCCCTCGCCGGTGGTGCTGCAAAAATCGCTCGAACGGCCAAGAATGCGCAAAACTCCAAAGCGCAGTTAGAAGAGGCAAGAAGACATAACAGCATGATGGAAGCCTTAGCCATCGGAAAAGGACTACACTTGAAACCGTACAGGAATGGTTATGGTCTAGTCATAAATAAACAGAAAGCCGATTAGCGCTCCTACCAGACTGACCACTCACAAATACTGATGAGAAAAGTTTGTTAGAAACAAATTCAACATACGAAGATTCCGTGGTGTGTTTATGTGGGATACATTATTGAAGACTATGTGGAAAACTGGTGAATGCTGTATTGTGAATTTAGATGTTGCTGGAGGCCCCGGCACCCATTGGATATCATATGTTATGAAAAACACGGATACCGTCTACTATTTCGACTCATTTGGCAACCGCCAGAAGAATTACAACGATACTTCACGCACAGAAGATGTGTGTTCTACAATTATCGAAGCTATCAGGTCTTTAATACACACTTCTGTGGACATCTTTGCATCGTGTTTCTCTTGATGTTTGCAAAGAAGAAGAAGGATGCTATACAAGGAAGAGCTTTAAACATTCCTTCGTCAGTTGAGGTTCAGATGCAATGTCGTACACTTTGACGTTAAAAGAACGATCATCTGTATTTCGTGCAAATTACTTCTCGCCAATTGATTTGAGCATTGGTGAATTGGAGTATTGCATTCATTGGACTGGAGACGTACAACAGCATGCCAAATATCACTGAGACTAACAACAAACTGCATCTGGATATTAATGGTGAGAAAGAAATTGTGGAAATAAAACTGGGTGCACATGATATCGACGATTTAAATGAAGTCTTAAAACAGTCTGCAAAAGGTATTGAACTACATGCAAATATCAATACACTTACATCTGAAATAAGAACTGTAAATGCAACGACTGACTTTAACCAGAAAGGTTCAGTAGGACGCCTGCTGGGTTTCACGAAAGGGCAGGTTTTGAAGAAGGATCCAAGTAAATTTTACAAGTCAGATCAGACTGCGGACATACTTCCTGTCAGTAGAATCCGAGTCGAGTGTAACATTGCAACTAACTCCTACCTCAACCATAGTCTGATTCACACTATTTACAGATGCTTCCCCTCAGTGGCAAAGGTGTGTAAGATTGTTGAGACCCCTGCCAATGCAATATACCTTCCAGTGACAGCTCAGACACTGGACTATTTGGAGCTCCATATTGTGGACCAGAATAATCAACTTGTCGACTTTCGTGGTGAGGAAATCATTGTACGATTACATCTAAGGCGGGATGGGCATACGGTATAAAACAAGTGCACACAATCCACAGCATGCCACTTTGCTACCGAACAGCAAAGTGATAACACGTGTGAACTACGAGTTTCCCTTAATCAATTGGCATGAAATCGCACAATGATGTCCCCACTCAATATAACCAGTCCAGTAGAATATGATGAGAGAATTATACGTCAGGAATACTTCTCCCATAAACCTTATACTTCAACCACATTTAACAAGAACGATGAAATTAGGATTGTCATCGAGCACCAAGACGCACTCACTCTTCCATGCATGAGTTTCATATATCTAGCGGGGTCATTCAAGAAAACCGACGGCAGCGATACAATGGGATCCAAGCTTGCACGCAACGCTTTAGCATTCCTGTTCCAAGAGATACGCTGTGAACTCAATGAGTCTGAGATCGACCGTACACCCAATGTCAACATAACATCAACCCTTAAAACATACGTCTCTGCCTCACCCGCAGATTTGCATAGTTTAGAAAATGCGTGATGGTTCATAGATGATCCAGAGGATAGAACAGATGCAGAGTACAAGCGATTTACTGCACGCATACCCCTAAAAATTCTTATGGGTTACTTTGAGGACATGAGGGAGATTATTGTGAACACTAAACAGGAACTCATTCTGGTGCAGAGTGCGACGGACAATGACTCAGACATTCAAGGAGCTCAAGAAGAGAATATGATCAAAATCAGCAAGATAATATAGAAAATGCCTCACATCAGTGTATCAGATGAGGAGTGTCTGAAGCTTTTAAAATTTCTGAATTCAGGTACATTTCTGTCACTGACATTTCGCTCGTGGGAGGTTTTCGAGTACCCTGTGTTACCGACTGTGAGCAGACAAACATGGGCTATTAAAACCTCCTCCCATCTAGAGACACTTAGATTCATCATACTTGCGTTTCAGACTGATAGAAGAGGTAATATAGCAAATGATTCCACCCTGTTTGACAGCTGCAAGTTAACCAATGCCAAAGTCTACCTCAATTCAGAATTTTACCCCTATGACAATTTGCATCCACATGGAAACAAATTGTATACTGTCTAGCGTATACCATGTAGGCAAGGTTTTGTGCTTCTTACTATGAAGCTCCCAGATGAACTACTGCCCGCTCATCAGCGTTTCACAATGAGCTGTATAAAAATGAAGAGGTGCTGCACCATACCTAGAGCATTTCACAATGACGTCTCAAGGTGTGAACATCATTGCGGAGCTCAGGGTTTCTATGATGATGAGTGAAGACAGTTCATATTTAAATATGTTGCGTTTATAGTGTACTCACAAGATGCTAGAATAATAGAGACATTCTCAGCAAACATTGCATCACCAAGATATTTCAAGTATGTGAGGTGTGCTAAGACACGGAAGAGTGCAAAGTGGTTAACACATTTCTACCATGGAATTCACTGGGATGATCCTGGCCTACACTATAAAAATATGATGACTGCACTTAAATTATTCGATCACATGGATACCATCATCTACGTGAAGGGGAAGGAGAAGATCTCATGGATGTGTCGAATCTTTAAGTTTTCTGCTATTCAAGACCTGAAATTCTACGGGCGTCCTTATCTCCATCGACTCAAGAACATGTATCAAAAAAGTTTTGCTGTATCTGCTTATGAAAATGTGAAATTACTTTTAAGTTGGATTAATGAAAATAAATAATCTTTTTCCTAAGAATCCGTGTACACTTTTTTTGACACCTATGTCATTAGCATGTAAGTTTAACCATGATACTATACCTGCAGTCCACTGCAAGTATGCGACCTACTTACCACACACTTGTGCACTGTCAACAAGGGACTAGCAACACCTGTGCTATTAATAGGTAGGTTTCCGCATTCCTGTGCCCTTACTCCCCATGAACCATGGACCTTGCCGTTGGTGGGGAGGCTTGCGTGCCTCAGTGATACAGAAAGCCATACCACAGGTGCAACCGCAATGGAGGGGTATTTTTTTGAGAGGCCAGCAAACGTTTGGTTCCTGAAGAGGGGCAGCAGCCTTTTCAGTAGTTGCAGGGGTAACAGTCTGGATGATTGACTGATCTGGCCTTGTAACACTAATCAAAATGGCCTTGCTGTGCTGGTACCGTGAACGGTTGAAAGCAAGGGGAAACTACAGCTGTACTTTTTCCCGAGGGCATAGAGCTTTACTGTATGCTTAATGATGATGGCGTCCTCTTGGGTAAAATATGCCGGAGGTAAAATAGTCCCTCATTCAGATCTCCGGGTGGGGACTACTCAAGAGGACGTCGTTATCAGGAAAAAGAAAACTGGCGTTCTACGGATCGGAGCGTGGAATGTCAGATCCCTTAATCGGGCAGGTAGGTTAGAAAATTTAAAAAGGGAAATGGATAGGTTAAAGTTAGATATAGTGGGAATTAGTGAAGTTCGGTGGCAGGAGGAACAAGACTTTTGGTCAGGCGAATACAGGGTTATAAATACGAAGTCAAATAGGGATAATGCAGGAGTAGGTTTAATAATGAATAAAAAAATATGAATGCGGGTAAGCTACTACAAACAGCATAGTGAACGCATTATTGTGGCCAAGATAGACACGAAGCTCACGCCTACTACAGTAGTACAAGTTTATATACCAACTAGCTCTGCAGATGACGAAGAAATTGAAGAAATGTATGATGAAATAAAACAAATTATTCAGATAGTGAAGGGAGACGAAAATTTAATAGTCATGGGTGACTGGAATTCGGTAGTAGGAAAAGGGAGAGAAGGAAACTTAGTAGGTGAATATGGATTGGGGGCAAGAAGTGAAAGAGGAAGCCGCCTGGTAGAATTTTGCACAGAGCACAACTTAAACATAGCTAACACTTGGTTCAAGAATCATAAAAGAAGGATGTATACATGGAAGAAGCCTGGAGATACTGACAGATTTCAGATAGATTATATAATGGTAAGACAGAGATTTAGGAACCAGGTTTTAAATTGTAAGACATTTCCAGGGGCAGATGTGGACTCTGACCACAATCTATTGGTTATGAACCGTAGATTAAAACTGAAGAAACTGCAAAAAGGTGGGAATTTAAGGAGATGGGATCTGGATAAACTGAAAGAACCAGAGGTTGTACAGAGTTTCAGGGAGAGCATAAGGGAACAAATGGCAGGAATGGGGGAAAGAAATACAGTAGAAGAAGAATGGGTAGCTTTGAGGGATGAAGTAGTGAAGGCAGCAGAGGATCAAGTAGAAAAGACGAGGGCTAGTAGAAATCCTTGGGTAATAGAAGAAATATTGAATTTAATTGATGAAAGGAGAAAATATAAAAATGCAGTAAATGAAGCAGGCAAAAAGGGATACAAACGTCTCAAAAATGAGATCGACAGGAAGTGCAAAATAGCTAAGCAGGGGTGGCTAGAGGATAAATGTAAGGATGTAGAGGCTTATCTCACTAGGGGTAAGATAGATACTGCCTACAGGAAAATTAAAAAGAACCACTTGTATGAATATCAAGAGCTCAGATGGAAACCCAGTTCTAAGCAAAGAAGGGAAAGCAGAAAGGTGGAAGGAGTATATAGAGTGTCTATACAAGAGCGATGTACTTGAGGACAATATTATGGAAATGAAAGAGGATGTAGATGAAGATGAAATGGGAGATATGATACTGCTTGAAGAGTTTGACAGAGCACTGAAAGATCTGAGTCGAAACAAGGCCCCAGGAGTAGACAACATTCCATTAGAACTACTGACAGCCTTGGGAGAGCCAGTCCTGACAAAGCTCTACCATCTGGTGAGCAAGATGTATGAGACAGGCGAAATACCCTCAGACTTCAAGAAGAATATAATAATTCCAATCCCAAAGAAAGGCAGGTGTTGACAGATGTGAAAATTACGGAACAATCAGGTTAATAAGTCATGGCCGCAAAACACTAAAGCGAATTCTTTACAGACGAATGAAAAAACTAGTAGAAGCCTACCTTGGGGAAGATCAGTTTGGATTCCGTAGAAATATTGGAACACGTGAGACAAACTGACCCTATGGCTTATCTTAGAAGCTAGATTAAGGAAAGGCAAACCTACGTTTCTAGCATTTGTAGACTTAGAGAAAGCTTTTGACAATGTTGACTGGAATACTCTCTTTCAAATTCTGAAGGTGGCAGGGGTAAAATATAGGGAGCGAAAGGCTATTTACAATTTGTATAGAAACCAAATGGCAGTTATAAGAGTCGAGGGACATGAAAGGGAAGTAGTGGTTGGGAAGGGAGTGAGACAGGGTTGTAGCCTCTCCCCGATGTTATTCAATCTGTATATTGAGCAAGCAGTGCAGGAAACAAAAGAAAAATTCGGACTAGGTATTAAAATCCATGGAGAAGAAATAAAAACTTTGAAGTTGGCCAATGACATTGTAATTCTGTCAGAGACAGCAAAGGACTTGGAAGAGTAGTTGACCGGAATGGACAGTGTCTTGAAGGGAGGATATAAAATGAACATCAACAAAAGCAAAACGAGGATAATGGAATGTAGTCGAATTAAGTCGGGTGATATTGAGGGTATTAGATTAGGAAATGAGACACTTAAAGTAGTAAAGGAGTTTTACTATTTGGGGAGCAAAATAATTGATGATGATCGAAGTAGAGAGGATGCAAAATGTAGATGGCAATGGGAAGGAAAGTGTTTCTGAACAAGAGAAATTTGTTAACATCGAGTATTGATTTAAGTGTTAGGATATCGTTTCTGAAAGTATCTGTATGGAAATGAAACATGGAAGATAAATAGTTTAGACAAGAAGAGAATAGAATCTTTCGAAATGTGGTGCTACAGAAGAATGCTGAAGATTAGATGGGTAGATCACATAACTAATGAGAAGGTGTTGAATAGGATTGGGGAGAAGACAAGTTTGTGGCACAACTTGACTAGAAGAAGGGATCGGTTGGTAGGACATGTTCTGAGGCATCAGGGGATCACCAATTTAGTATTGGAGGGCAGCGTGGAGGGTAAAAATCGTAGGGGGAGACCAAGAGATGAAAACACCAAGCAGATTCAGAAGGATGTAGGTTGCAGTAGGTACTGGGAGATGAAGAAGCTTGCACAGGATAGAGTAGCATGGAGAGCTGCATCGAACCAGTCTCAGGACTGAAGACCACAACAACAACAACAACACCTACAGTGAATCCTCAGAAATTGTGTGTTAAAGGCGCTATGTTTTGTAGACGTGCGACTGTAGAGGGAAGTGTGTGACCTACTTACTACAGCCTTGTGCGCTGTCAACAATGGACTAGCAGTATGTGTGCTATTAATAGGTAGGTTTCCACATTCCTATGCCTTTGCCTGCAGTGAGTTCTCTGAAATTGTGTGTTTAAGTCGCTATATCTTGTAGACGTATGCGTGCAAGCAGATGCTGCTGCAGAATGTTCACAGATATGTTTTAGCAAAAAAATAATGATTAGGTTTTTTTTACAACTAATAACAGTGATGTGCGGTAACGAATTGTTTTTTCGCTTATTCAATTCAATTGAGTTCGTGAGATTACAATTTAGTTAGTGATGTGCAATATACATATAGTTCTTGAGATACAGTTCATTTCTTGATGTGGTTCAACATAGAGATACTTTTAACTTATTACTGGAATCAAACACTTGGAGATTCCTCCAAGGGGCTGTTTTTTCCCTTATAGAGCCATACTTAAAACTATAGCAGAGGTGTAGACTAACTTACACACAAAATACTATTACTAATGAAATTCCACCCAAACAGTTTATATTGAACTGAGCTTCTCTGTGAATTAACGTTCTCCTACTTAACTAGATAGCTCTAAATATATTTTTGGAACTAGACATTTTCCATCAAATAATTAATTGGCTGGCTCCAACTTAACGAGACGAAGTCCATATATATATATGTGAATTAGACATTTCCCATGAAATACTTTAATAACTACATTTAATCGGATGGTTCTAACTTAACTGAGCAGCTGTAATTTTTTTTTGAACTGGGTGGTTCTAGACATTTTTTACCACAGACAGCTGAAATACTTTAATAATAATAAAAATTAATTGGGTGGTTCTAAAGCGTCCAACCAAAACAACCGTACTAAAAGGAAAATGATCTGGAAGGAATTCAAACTACTTTGACTGGAAGGCTAACGGTAGGTGAAGCTTAAATGCTACTCTATTTACACACACACAATTGACTCACGAAAGAGAGACAATATTTTTTGCAGCACATTGTGCTTATTTATATAAATAAAGTGACAATAATTTTTTTCCCAGCACATAGTGCGTATATATAAGGAAATAATTTTTTGTATTTATTTTTAATTTTTTTCAGCACATGGTGCTTCTATAAACTAGATATTTTACAAACACGTTCATACATGTTTTACACTCACATATATGCACACACACCACACATCACACACAAACAATAATTACACTATGATAAAAGAACTGTACTATTTGATACATAAACCCCATCCCATTCACTCACTCATTCTCTCTCCCTCTCTATCTCTCTATGAAAGTCCCACACACCTACTTTCGCTTCAAGTAAATAGTGTGAGTGTGGGAGGGTTTCTATCCCATCCTCACAAATGACCCTTTTATCATCATGAGGAGACAATACGAACTTAGATTACAGTATAGTGTACACCTCGTGACCTTGTGATCGAATACTAGTTTGCCAAACCATATGTGGATTAGCACCTTGAACGCTGCAACCATACAGGCACTGCAAGTAGTCCTCCACCGTGAGGGAGCGAGATACCACACGTCGAACACCCTTTGCCCATCTCTGGGTGCACCCGTCTATTGTATGATATGCATACATTTTGGACCTCAATCCCACAAACTCTTTAATCGGTAAACCATTCATCTCGTCTTTTATAAGACCAATAACCTTCTTGTTCTTAAGAACAATACCATAAAGATTGAAATTACAATGAAATGAACACCCTTAGCTACTTATAGGCGTTGACATATGTCAACGGGGCAGATGAAAATGTTTGCCCCGACCGGGAGTCGAACCCGGGATCTCTTGCTTACATGGCAGACGCGCTATCCATCTGACCCACCGAGGACACAGAGGATAGTGTGAATACAGGGACTTATCTCTGGCACGCCTCCCGTGAGATCCACATTCTTAATGTATTGTCCCGCACTATATTCATAGTGCCCTGGCCCATTATACTCATTACTTGCGCGTGAGTATCTTAGTATATATACCATAAAGATTATCGGTCTCATAAGAAGACTTGTCGAATTCTTTACTGTGGCACCTAATTACTTCATATGGATCACAGTTCTTCATCCAGGAGATAAAACTGTCAGTATCCATATGGAGCAACTTTTGTTCTACGAAATGAGGTCTCACAAACTCATAGTGGAAGCGTTACGTGTAGAATTTGGAGATATCCATTATGCACGTCCTCAAATAAATAGGCTTCATAAACTCTACTGAAACCTTCGACATCTCCACAGCAACAGTTTTTTTTTTTGATGGTGGCACACTTAAAATTTGGTCTAGTGATACACTTTCTCACGCCATAACACCCATCCCTTGCAGTTCTAATCAAAATATCGCGTTCATTTCTTACATTATGCATAGTTTTCCCGAAAATGGAATTATTCATTAATTTATAAACATTTTTTTCAAAATAATTAGTCGCAACCACCCTCTTTTCGGTATTTAGTTCAATATACTCCTTCAACCATGGCGACTGCTTGAAGGAGATAGCCCAGATGATTCTAACAAGCTTCATCCCTAAGCTGAGGCACTGCTGGAGATTATGATAATGAATAATATACCTCTGCTTATCTCCAACAGTAACCATCAGTTTAGGGATGGTGCTTCCTCACAGATTTGTTGTTCCCGACATAACGGCAAGTCGCTTGTCTCTCCATGCCAATTATTAGGTTATGTGAGGTCTCCCTCAATCACAAATCCTACACCAGAATCAGCCGCAAGAAACATTATTTTTCCACCTAATCCCTTCAATTTGTATTCAGGTACCCATCGAAACCCATCAACGGGCAGTGGCTGCATCATGACATGCCCATATAAGTTGTTCACATCTATGTACATAATGTAACTCGAAACACGGGATGCACTAAACCCAACACCCATCTGTGGCTTTTTTGCCTTGGCATGCCTGTGGGCGCATTGGCAAAGTCCCCCATGGATCCTGTACTCAAAAACTAGAAGCATTGCAGCATCAGTCAAAAGTTCGATGCTGCGCCACATGTTTTTGAGCATAGCATCCCAGGACAACCCAGGTGCCGTGTTATAAAAGGCAGGGTCCAGAGAGTACATGGCCATACATACACTCCGGAACTTTTCGAAAACATCTGCAAGCAAATGCACATCTGTGTCCACGTATAGTCTTGCATGGTCTCCAAAATTGGGGATGTTGAATTCCCGCCAGACACTCACGGCATGCTCATAATCTGCTGTAGTTACGGCATCGCCAGTGAGAGTACTGGTAAATACAGGTATGTCAGGAAGCCTGGTTCTATCGAATCTTGCCATACTATCAACATATGCACATGGGAAAACTCCTTTCCTATTCGCAAGCTGGAACTTTTCCTCATCAGGAAATGCAGGTTGAGTAATATGCATATGATTCTGAGGTAGAGTTTCAACGAATTTCTGGAGTGAAGTCTGCATAAATTGTAAAGAGTCAAGGAAGCGGAGCGTAATTTTTGGTATCATTAGTTTTGAAAAAGAAAGGTTCTTCTCAACACTTTCAGGCAGGACACTGACCTGATCTTTCTTCATACCGAAATTTTCCAAGTGCTAAACCAGAAAATGAGCATCTTACCCACTCAAATTATGAAATAAGACAGGTATATGCTGTGGTAACTTATACTTCAAATTGCATGCCTTATGAGCTGCACCGCAAAACTTTCCTGTAAGACGACAATGATCTCTATGGGGAGTTTCCACTTTTCTATCTAACGGCAGCCCACAAATATGGAAATTAACCTCCTTTTCATACAATTCATCATCTTCCTTTCATTTGGTTATGAGTATTTTGGTGCTGTAGAGCTTGACAACTTCCCATGAAAGTTTTTCAAGATCAGTGAGAAGCCAAACCGCAGGATCGTCACCAACGTAAGACTTGTAGCGGTTAAGTTCAGAATCATACCCACATACAACTTGGAATGCTGCTGCCGCATTAGGTACGTGTTTTTGTGAGAAGGTTCTATGTGAGGCTAAGGGGTTCCCTTCACAGTGAGTAATAGGAGCCAGCAGGCATTCGAAGTCTGCATATACAATAAATGGACATTGCTGGAGGTGGTAAGCATTTTGAAATTTAATAAAGTTACTTTCCTCTGTGGGCATAATAACACATACTGGGTCCTTGGAAGTACAGTCTAATAGATGTATTGCTATAACTCGTCTGATGAAAAATGATTCAGACACCTTAAACAAATATACTTTTTTACCATTTGTTACTTAACTGGAAACAAAGCAGGCAGAATATGTCCTTGGTCCAAACATAGTGGTAATTTTCATCTTCAGAGAAGAGCAGTAAGTTTACATGCTGATTATGCTCACCTGAAAATTTTGAGAAATGGAGGGGTCCAACTACCGTATGCTTGTCCTGCCCATCTGACTTGTCATTATTCTTCTTCAGGCCATAAACGTGAACCAATATCTGGTATTCTGCACCTCTAATTTAGGTATATCCGGAAGATTGACGGGGAACTCGATACCACTGAATTTATAATATCATGGACTTTGTAAATGTTCGGATGCTGTAATGTTTCTTGTAATTTCTCTCACAAGCCGGGATTGACCATGCAAAACAAGCATTATTATATCGATTTTCGATATTAATACATGCCCACTTCTTCTTAATATCTTCAGGGAGATCAGTGTAACTAGATCCTCCTTTTACCGGATCATATTCATGGATATGGATGTCAAGGTGTGGTATACGGCTGAGTGCTTTAGCCAACCCTCTAACTTCCATCTCAGAAAACTGGGTCATAATAGCACTGAAGGTTGATTCATGATACCACTCAGCAATGGATGTGCTCTGAGAAATAATGCCATTATCACCCCATATATAGTACAGAGTTACAGCCTCTGCATCACCATAATATTTAGGTGGGTGATTCAGCTCTCAGCAGAGTACTGTGCTGCATTTAACGGCATTAAATCTCGGATCGTCTAGGACTTTGAGAGGCTCGGTCTCCAAGACAGGGAGGTATGCTTCTAAAAACCTGACAGGGTCGTGATAGCACCCTCCTGATTGTCAATCCTTGTGAATGAGACATGCCCCTCAAAAGCCCTAGCAACTACTGAGTATTCTAGAGGGATCATTATACCATTATTCTGATGTTCTTCCCTATCATTGGGAAGCACTAGCACTGGCCACAGAATAATCAATATTACTACTACTACTGCTGCAACTAGGGGTCCACCCCATCAATGACAGGGCTGGTGAGGGCATGTTTGCTGCAGGGAGGGGTATGCACCAAGGTACATATACCTTTCTCTGACAATGGGGGTGAACTGTCTGAGGAGGTGGAGGCTGTGATGGCTGATGGGAACAACCGGGCTGTGGCGATGGTTCCCAGAGTCTGGTGTTTCCATTAGCGACCTGAGAGGTGGGAGACAGATACCCTTCTTCTTCTGTAGGCTGATTTGTCCATGGACGCCGGAGGGTTTGCGGGGGGTGAGCAGGTGGGTGCTGCGGCTACAGCTGCCACCTCTTGCCCAGCCGTGAGCAGTGCTATACAAGGCGCTGCACTTCTCTGTGGAGTGTGACCAATTCCTGCGCCCATAACCACCGCCCTAGATACCCGCTGTATGTCGTGTGATACCCCTGTAACATACAAAAAAAAGTTTAATGATTTAGATTAAAAAAAATAAATAATAACAATAAATGATGGTAATTATTTGTTATAATGATAAAGTTCCAAAATATTCACCTTCTCCACTCTGGCTCCATGGCTTGAGCAACTCAATAGCGCATTTACTCAGGTCTTCCACTCACTCTGGTATCTCCTGCACCTTATCTAAAAGGGCCACATGACAGCGCCTTTCGGATTCCTCCTCCACAGAGGCCGCTATCTGATGAACCCAATTAGGGATTTCACCTCTGTCTTGGTCTGAATGCTTCAAACCCTTGGCAGCTCCCTCCCTATCCATAGAATCATCTAAAAACTAAAGAAAAGAAAACGTCTCAGACAACTCAATGTAGGCACTTAAAACACCATGATATAGTACACGAAATTATTTTGTCTAACAACTACATTTTACAAATGTACTTACATTCGCACTGTGTTTCAGCCTTCTCAACCACTAGCTGATGGATCAGCTCTGCCAGCATGTGAGGGATGAATTCTATAAAGACGGAAAAGACTGACTATAATATCTCGTATAGAATAAAATTTCTATAGCACACAGACACTGAACACACACACACACACACACACACACAAAATCAGTTAAAGGGCGCAACAGTCTCTGGACTGTGGCCCAAACAGATTTTGAACACAGAAAACATTTGGCACAAAGGCATTGAACACATAACACAGACACAATCCGTTAAAGGACACAACAGTCCGTGGACTGTGACCCAAATGGATATTTGAACACAGAAAAAGTACTTACCAGGTAATTGGTCTTCATCTCCTTGGAGGTGCTAGCCGCTGCTGCTGCTGGTACGCTTCATCTTGAGAGAAGTACAAGCAGTAGAACTCAGCGAAACTTGGAGGAACAAGCTGTAGAACTTGGAGAAACTCAGAGGAGCACAGAAGGAGAATGAGGGTGAGTTCAGTTCTGGCAGGACTTATATAGCTTCTATGACGTCGAATCACGTCACTGATGCAGTAGCCAATAAGATCGCTGCATTCTAGGGATGAGGGTGGGAGGCGCTACGTCATGAATGAATGATGACCGCGATCCTAGTGGGAAAACCTCGAACTTCTCATTTGATTAATGAGTCTCCAAGTGATACATTCAGTTATCGAATATCATTAAAATTGGATTCGAATTAAGTACTTGGTTAATTCATACAGAATTTCTTTAGTTAAATAATATTTCAGCCGCGTTCGTAGTTAACACTGAATCTATAAGTGTTACGTTCAGTTTCTTTCTTACAGAATATGGTGGTTTACGAACTGGCAGATGTGGGATAAGGAATGTGAACTACTTTCATGGCATGTGGCTTTCCCTGCAATCTATTAATATACTGGGAATGCCGGTGTCTCCCCTCATTCACCCCAGGCGTTAAGAGTGGGCAAATATTCTTACAATGTTTGTTTTCTGGAATATATTGGAATATCGGAGCTGAATAACTTCTGTCCTCGAGGGCACTCACAGGCTATATAATCGAGAGTGAATGCAGTAAGCATTTCCCATCATGATAAATAGATGTAGTTTTCCTGTCGTTGTCTTTGCCATACAAATTTGAATACACTGATGGAAGAATTCATAATATGAGTGGAGATGCTATTTGGAATACACACTGGATGATATTGAATTCAGCCTTTGAATCTGAAGTCATTATGTGTATATTACGAACTCATCTGAGGAGAATGCAATTAGATATATTCTTAATCAAGGATTTATTGCATCTCGCTCAAAGTCTCTGAGCTCAGTGATTTTAGAGCGCGAATGCTATATACACTCCTGGAAATTGAAATAAGAACACCGTGAATTCATTGTCCCAGGAAGGGGAAACTTTATTGACACATTCCTGGGGTCAGATACATCACATGATCACACTGACAGACCCACAGGCACATAGACACAGGCAACAGAGCATGCACAATGTCGGCACTAGTACAGTGTATATCCACCTTTCGCAGCAATGCAGGCTGCTATTCTCCCATGGAGACGATCGTAGAGATGCTGGATGTAGTCCTGTGGAACGGCTTGCCATGCCATTTCCACCTGGCGCCTCAGTTGGACCAGCGTTCGTGCTGGACGTGCAGACCGCGTGAAACGACGCTTCATCCAGTCCCAAACATGCTCAATGGGGGACAAATCCGGAGATCTTGCTGGCCAGGGTAGTTGACTTACACCTTCTAGAGCACGTTGGGTGGCACGGGATACATGCGGACGTGCATTGTCCTGTTGGAACAGCAAGTTCCCTTGCCGGTCTAGGAATGGTAGAACGATGGGTTCGATGACGGTTTGGATGTACCGTGCACTATTCAGTGTCCCCTCGACGATCACCAGTGGTGTACGGCCAGTGTAGGAGATCGCTCCCCACACCATGATGCCGGGCGTTGGCCCTGTGTGCCTCGGTCGTATGCAGACCTGATTGTGGCGCTCACCTGCACGGCGCCAAACACGCATACGACCATCACTGGCACCAAGGCAGAAGCGACTCTCATCGCTGAAGACGACACGTCTCCATTCGTCCCTCCATTCACGCCTGTCGCGACACCACTGGAGGCGGGCTGCACGATGTTGGGGCGTGAGCAGAAGACGGCCTAACGGTGTGCGGGACCGTAGCCCAGCTTCATGGAGACGGTTGCGAATGGTCCTCGCCGATACCCCAGGAGCAACAGTGTCCCTAATTTGCTGCGAAGTGGTGGTGCGGTCCCCTACGGCACTGCGTAGGATCCTACGGTCTTGGCGTGCATCCGTGCGTCGCTGCGGTCCGGTCCCAGGTCGACGGGCACGTGCACCTTCCGCCGACCACTGGCGACAACATCGATGTACTGTGGAGACCTCACGCCCCACGTGTTGAGCAATTCGGCGGTACGTCCACCCGGCCTCCCGCATGCCCACTATACGCCCTCGCTCAAAGTCCGTCAACTGCACATACGGTTCACGTCCACGCTGTCGCGGCATGCTACCAGTGTTAAAGACTGCGATGGAGCTCCGTATGCCACGGCAAACTGGCTGACACTGACGGCGGCGGTGCACAAATGCTGCGCAGCTAGCGCCATTCGACGGCCAACACCGCGGTTCCTGGTGTGTCCGCTGTGCCGTGCGTGTGATCATTGCTTGTACAGCCCTCTCGCAGTGTCCGGAGCAAGTATGGTGGGTCTGACACACCGGTGTCAATGTGTTCTATTTTCCATTTCCAGGAGTGTATGTGTAGTTCTAGATTGCTGGTATTAGGTTTAGTGCTTGTTAGAGTTAGCTTAGCTTTGTAAACCCTGAAGCAAATCATTTAGAAAGTCCTGAGATGATAAAATGCTGAATTTTTTTTAGTATTTAGGAATGGCATATAGCAGAAAAGATGAAATTCTGGACTATTCTGGTAAACAGCTTATGTTAGGGCACGAATTTTTCTATGGAAACATCAAGAATGCGAACGTTAAGTACCTGTGGGACACTATAAAATTTCCATAAGTTCGACTTGGTTCTTATTTTTACATGGTGACATGACTTGAGAACTTTGTTTAGATTAGATTAGTTTTTCGTTCCATAGATCCATGCTGAGGAGATCCTAGTGGATGTAGAACAAGTCAAATTAAAAAAAAAGCTGAAATAACAATACTAATAGTATGAATATATATGATACATCATTTGTTTCTATTAAAAAATTCGTCAGTGGAGTAGAAGGAGTTGGCCACTAGTAAGTCTTTCAGGCTCCTTTTAAACTGATCTTTATTTGTAACTACACATGCGCTTTTCATGGTGATGTGTAGGCTACACATCACACGTGCTCTGTTAGAATCGCTAGTCGTGAAACAGTTTTTGTTAAGCATCATCTGTGATGTCAGTATGCATATGCGGGCTAGATGCTGTGACATCAGTATGCACGCGCATGAGAGCTACACACAGCAGACGTGGTCTGTTAGGATCGCGAGCAGTGGAGCAGATTTCTAGACCACGTTCTATGACATCAGTATGCACTTGCGGCTATATGCTGTGACATCACTATGTATGCATGCAGGTTAGACATGTCAGCATGTTCTGTTAGAATCATGAGAGGCAGATAGCAGTCAAACAGATGTGAGGGACAACAGCACTCTCTGGTGGTGGTACTTTGTACTAGGCCCGTACCTTGTGGTGAAGACACTGTTTTCCGCCATCTTGGATAATGGTACTTGTGTCATTGGCTGACATCGTGACCGCCATCTTGGATTATGTCACGGATGAGAGTTCCCTCTGGTGGCAGTACTGTGCTAGGTTAGTTAGAGCCCAGATCTCGTGGAGAACACACTGGATGGCTGTACTGCATCAAATTGTTTAAATAAAGACTGGTGCCTGCAAAATAAAGACTTATGTCCAGCACAGGTTGAGTCCTCTCCCAGCTATTTCCTAGGATGAGGTGGCAGTCAGGTGACTTAGGTTAGTGGAGGTAGCCCAACTGCCCTTTCTTTCCCGCCATTTTCTTAGGTTAGTAGAGATAGCTCAAGTGACCTTTCTTTACTGTCAAAATTCAAACGTCGCGCCAATCCCTAGGAAGGGGTGGCGGTCAGGTGACTTGGGTTAATGGAGGTAGCCCAACTGCCCTTTCTTTCCCAACATTTTTCTTACGTTAGCAGAGGCGCCAGTATCCTGATGGAATTTGAACTTCCCACCATTTTCTGGGGGAGGGGGTTAGGTTAGTGGAGGTAGCCCAATTGACCTATCTTCCTGCCAAAATTCAATCTTCCCGCCAAAAGCTGTCATCTTGGATGATGTCATCAGATGACGTCACAGCCGCCATCTTGAATGATGTCATCGTCATCATCTTGGATACATCTGGCAATAGTGGAGAGTGGGGCAGAAAATCGCTTTGTCCCAATACTCACAGATTATTTCGTACCTCTGACCTCAGCTAAACCAGCGGCAGCTGTAGTACACACCCTGTGGTGTTGCGCATCAATAACTTTGCCATTAAAATTAAAAGTGATGTCAGATATCTTGAAGTGTGGTGGTATCTACCCTCACAATCTGCACCAACAGATCCTTTTCTATGGACATGGTGGGAAGTGTGGACAGGTGACTTTGTCCTTGTGCATTCCTAAGGAAGGCCTTTATTCTTTTCAGTACTGAAAACGATCTTAGAACTGTTGACGATGTAGCTGGTATGGTTAGAAGAAGTTCGCAGAGTTTGTAGAGCTGTGGAAGTCCAATGTGAAGTTTATTTTGATACAGGAAACTTTGACCTCCTCCGTAAACTTGGCTTCAAGATGTTGTGACATAGACATAGCACTCAATTCAAACAGCATAACAGAATCAAAAAATTCCTATATATTGTCCTTAATTTTAGAAACATCTCTCCAGAAATACATCTGCAAAGCTAGAGAACTTCTTTGAGTCATACATTTCACTAAACTTTAAATCAGGCACCGATCAAATCTGGTGTTTAAGTACATGATTATAGTACCTAACATCTCGAAGTACATAATCCTGTAATCACCCTTTACAGATGTTTCAGTGCAGTTTTCCTTTGCTCTCTTCCTTGGAGTATCTTATATGCTTTCTGCCTTGCACCATATTTTCTCAAAGCCATTGTATCTCTTAGTGCGCAGCTTTTCTTTCAAGTCTTCCATTTCTTTGCTGCAAAAAGTAATTTCCAAATATTCCGAATTCACAGGGTTAAATTTAAGCACTGTCAATGAAAACTGTTCTTCAAACAGAAATAAAAGGAAGTCAAATGGAAAATCTCGGACCATCACGAGGAATCCATGTGCTTTATTAATAGCAGTTGTTCGATACGATGAGAATAAGTTAGACGCAATCTGCAGGAACAGATACCCTTTAGTACAAGCAGTTGGACACGTCTAAAGCCCTGAAGTTAGGGAGACGACAAATAGTCCATTCAGAAAATACGTTTTTAATTAGTTAGAGTGACAATAAAAGTGTTTTAAGCAGCAGTGCGAAGATTTGACACTGGAGGAACCAGTTTAAGTCAAATGTTTAAATATTAGGAAAGTGACTTGTCCAATGCGATAGTCAAAGGAAAAGTCATAAATAATGGTCACAGGCCACTGTTCAGGCAGAAAGTGTCGGGTTTTCGCTGTGGCAAGGTCTGCGTCTGATGTCAGTTCCACCTCAGTGGCGCAGTAAGCTTTACAATTGTTTCTTTTATATTCATAAAGTTGTACCCAGTTAGTTAACTGTTGACCGAGGTAAGCAAGAGATTGTCCTGGTAATGTCTGATAGTCCAGAAAACAAATTTAAAATTCTCATAAGATATTTATTTTAACCCAGAGACATTTTGCAAGGAAATTCGACGTGTTACAACCAAATAGTGCTACAGATAAAATTATATGCCTTTGGCAAAATTGAAAAGAAGGATGATAATAAGTTTACTTTTATTTTCACCAAACCTGATCTGATAGCAGAATAAATCTTAAAGGAAAATTGCCTCAACTTCTTGTAACTTAACTTGAATCGTAATTGTTTCAAAATTTATGCCTGAATTAAAATGCAAAAAGTAATCTTACTGAATCGAAAGAGTCACGTAATGTGAAGATAAAATAAAATTTTTGCTTCTCTTTTTTTGATAAGGATTACAGCTAATAATCTAACACGTGTTAAATATAAGATACGTATTTTACAACATGAAAATTCTGTGAGTGATACATCTTTTCAAGTGAAAATAACTATGGGCAAATCACTCCCGACAGAACGGAAACAAATAGATTCTTACGCCACCACACAAACTGGCGAAACCCAGTACAGGAAATAGCAGAGCGACACTTATAAACAATAATGAGAACTGTTCTTGACACCGGAACACATATGTTACAATAATAAATTCGCAGTCAAGTTCTTCGTGACATAGAGATTGAGAACAGTTAGTAATAACTTAAGCTGAATCACTGCAATTTATGCAACCTGTCATGTTTAGAGTGAAATTTAAAAAAAAACACTTCTACACACAGCAGGTCGTGACCAGAAAACATAATGAAGCTCACATTAGCGTAGCCTGAGTTTGTTTCAGATTAAACAATAATATCATCTGCTCACAGAGAAGAAGCAGATAAACTGACTGTAACCTAAAATGGTGTGTGGCTATAACTGGAGCACGACGAGGAGCCAACTAGATACCAGGGAACACAGTGTTCAATGCTTTCAAACGCAAATCCTCACCGGTAACAGCGACTAGCATGCAGTCGCTCTGATGCAGTTGCAGTCTTGAAGTTTAACATGGTCTTTACGCCAGCAACTAATCAACTCCAAAACGATCAATGGCGCGCATAGTGAAAAATAAAATTTCTTCTCAAGATAGCACTTCCATGTAGTGCCTCACTACCAATGGTCACTGGTTGTGTTTGCGTTTTTGTGTCGAGTCGTAATGATTATGAGAACCTCCTCCTGGCGGAAGATTCCCACACTTCTCCTGTAGGCTCTACCACAGTGCCCTCGTGAAGTCAGAGACAAAGCTCGCGATGCACACTACCCCTTTGATCTCTGGTACGACGAGATCGATTACTCTGATACAAAAGCATCGGTCCGAGCCGACTGTGGCTCAAACGTTTGAATATGATCAGTCTCGCAATCAGTGACTTTAATTGGTGTTTTGGAAGTATACGTTAGATTGTGATAACACCTGTGGACATAGACGTTGGTAGCATAACTGAACAAAACTTATGTAGCATCTCTCACCTTGCTGTCGGTGAGTCAGACGATGCTTATTATCTGGTTGTGAACTTTATTGGTGTTTTATTAAATCGTTACTGATGACCTTCTGCTCACGACTGTGTGGTTAGATTTTTTATCATCTTGGAGAATATAGTTCGACTCTTTGGCAAGCAGATTTAGAACTATTGTGACGTTTCGTTTGCGAGTCCCACATGGCAACAACAGTCCAGTTCTGATTTTATATGGAGCCGCTATGTAGTTAAATGGGAAGCGGTGCTTGTTAATCAGAATTAGCGTCTATCGGATAGGCTCTGTGAATTCTGGTGTGTGGCGATTGTAGCTTCACATTTCGCCTGTGCTTCATAGACATCAAAGAGGAGGACATAGGCCTTAACCATATAGTATGTTTTTCTCGAAGTAGCTTGGTTTTTGTTTGATCATGTATCAACTTCTACCAGAGTTATTGCAAAGTTTAATCAGGTCACACCAGTTTGAGTGCAGCAGAAGAATAACTACGTAGCAGGAGAGAGCATGGAAGTTTTAACAGTTTCACAACGTGCAGCTGGATTTCAAGTACGCAAGCAAAAAGATAAGTCTCTGTTATCAGGCATACATCCCTGTTATTTATCCACTTGCAGTTCCAGGGAGTTCGTTGAATCTCGTGTTGCAAGAGTGCTTGTATGCATATTCCTTGTCTCCTTGTAAACCTGTGTACTAATCAGCATGGCTAAATTGTTTCTGAAGCTCCTGAGGAGTCCACGTAGTATTCTGTAAACTAATAATTTTAACAAATTCAACGGAGAAGGGAAAGAATGTTACGAAGTCCGAGATGGTGAAGAAGGTTTCAGTGTTCTGATTATCTTAGTTGTTCTTGAACATGTATAGTATATGTAGGCCATTTATCTAGTACAGTTCCTCGATACATGACGTTATGAAAAATTGGTATTCCTTGATTTATGATTACCAAGTTCGTCCTGATTGTTGGTCTCTTTTTTGATGGAAATAACAGTGCTGTCTTAGCTGGGTTCATTGTGATCTTGACGAAATACTGGGCTCGTGTATAAGTTCGTAGTGTTTTTCCACAACAGATATACATGACAAAGACTTCAGTCATAAGTAATATATTATCCGTCACTATTTCCAACAGTCTGCCAACGCTGGGCTAACTTTTTGATTGCGTGACTGTAGAAATCAGTTGGATAAATCAGGTGGTTTTAAGGAGAAGAACTCGGAGCGCATTTTGTCCAGAAAGGAAGTTCCTTGAATGTTGCTCGGTAGAGAGCGGAAGAAATGAAAATCTCAGAACACAAAATCAAGTGCATAAGGTGGGTGCGGAATGACATCACAACCCAAATCCTGCATAGTCTTTTTTGACAGTCTAGCAGAACGTGCGTGGGCTTATCGTGGAGTGGATTCACTTCACACAATCCTCCTGGTTGTTGTTTTTGGATGGCGTCTGCAAGATTTCTCAGTTTTTGACAATAAAAGTCAGCAATGATGATTCCACCTTAGGGCAGCAATCCGTAGTACACCACACAGCAGCTGTTCCACTGGATGGATAAAATTATCTACATTATCTCTTGTGGATGTGCACAGGTCTTTGTACTGGGAGCCGCTGCTTTGTTTGGGCTTAACCATTCATTTCTTTTCCTTATGTTAGCATAAAGACGTCATTTCTCGTCACCAGTAACGATACAGGTTAGGAATTGTTGGTGTTGTTCACGAGCCAATTGATGACGAGCAAGCAGAGATGCACATATGGTCAACCAATGATTTTTGGAATTTTGGCTTAAAGCATTTGATACCCATACACCCGATTTTCGAACCTTTGTCTTGCATGCAAATCTCTCCTGATGGGGGAATGATCACTGTTTATCACATTTGCCAGTTGAAATGAAATGAAATGGCTTAACATCTGAGGTCATCAGTCCCCTAGACTTAGAACTACTTAAACCTAACTAACTTAAGGACATCACACACATCCATGCCCGAGGCAGAATTCGAACCTGCGACCGTAGCGGTCGCGCGGTTCCAGACTGTAGCGCCTAGAACCGTATGGCCACTGCGGCTGGCCATTTGCCAGTTCTTGAGTACACTGATGTGGATCATTATAGCTTAATGTGTTTAAACAATCTTCACCAGACCTCGAAGTATTCTTGAATGTGGACAGTCGCTAATGTCAAAACGGTCTTCCTTAAAACGAGAAAGTAATATTCTTACCGTGGTCTGTCCAATGGCATTATCCCCATCCATGGCGCAAATGTTTCTGACTATGTCCAGTGCTGTAACCCTTCTACTGAACTCAAACACAACAATATGTCTGAAATGTTCCGATTTCTCCACTTGGCACTCCATTTGCTAGCATCCACAGCTCCATTCGCTATCTCCATGTGACAAAATGACAATATGTAAACTCAAATAGCAGCAGTGAACTACAAATAAAAAACTGGCAATTGATAAATAAACCCACAGCAACCGGAATACCAACATGCAAAAGAAAAACTCTACGATCTTACACACCATCCTAATAGTTCACGGATTTCATTGTCAAATGGGCACAACATTTTGGTAAGCGACCACGTCGTCATTGTCAGGTGCGCTGATGAACTGACCACTTACAGGCTGGAATGGCTCTTTTATCTCTTTAGAGATAGGCCTCTTGAACCGTCAGTTCATCATTGTACCTCTTCCTGAAATGTTGTGCCCATTGGACATTGATATCTGAGCGTTCATCTGTGAACTGCTTCGTTATGAAGTATGGTGGGAGAAGCTGAAAATCACATTATGATCTTTTTTATTTTCGCCCATTGTTTCACCCTGATAAGTTGTCATTGCATCCTTGTGACTGTTTCTTCCTGTCGTTAGCTGAAGAAGTTTGGTGTCGTAGAGGTGGAAACTGGGAGACGTCTGCCGGAGCCAGGGAGAGGGGAGGTGGGGGGTGGTGGTGGTGGCTGGGGGCGGGCAGCCGTTGGAGGTCGACTTCCGGTATAAGGGTGCGCACTGAAAGAAAGTGAGCTACCTGTGCAGGGGGTCCACCGCAAGGCAGCTTGACCAATGTGGAAAATATCCCCTCCTCTGAAGTCTACGGAAAAATTGAATATCTTAGCTAAATTTCATTCACAGCAACATATCGTATAGTATGTAGCAAACGCAAAGTCCTAGATACCGAATTTTTATTGCAAACTTTTTTGAATTTCGTGCAGCGTCTTACTTAAATGAGAATATCATAATAAATATGATCACTAGCGAGATGATGGGCACTTCATCATGAAGCTGGAATGTAAAGCTATACGTAACGTAAAAATCAATTTTTTTTATGAACAGTTTCTGTAAAATCGCGCGAGAAAGACTACAGAGCTAACGGAGAGTGCATGACATTGTGCCCTTAATAGTACTGCAGCATCTTGACTAGTAAGCTAACCAGTGTTCTCTGTGTGCACCCATAAGCTCGTATAGCAGCGCTGGACAGCATGGCGAGTTGGCAAGCAACACTACCGGTTTCTTTCTGTTACACTACTGGCCATTAAAATTGCTACACCAAGAAGAAATGGTTCAAATGGCTCTGAGCACTATGGGACTTGGGACTTAACGTCTGTGGTCATCAGTTCCCTAGAACTTAGAACTACTTAAACCTAACTAACCTAAGGACATCACACACATCCATGCCCGAGGCAGGATTCGAACCTGCAACCGTAGCGGTCACGCGGTTCCAGACTGAAGCGCCTAGAACCGCAAAGCCACACCGGCCGGCAAGAAGAAATGCAGATGATAAACGCGCATTCATTGGACAAATATATTATGCTAGAACTGACATGTGATTACATTTTCACGCAATTTGGGTGCATAGATCCTGAGAAATCAGTACCCAGAACAACCACCTCTGGCCGTAATAACGGCCTTGATACACCTGGGCATTGAGTCAAACAGAGCGTAGATGGCGTGTACAGGTATAGTTCCCTTGCAACTTCAACACGATACCACAGTTCATCAAGAGTAGTGACTGGCGTATTGTGACGAGCCAGTTGCTCGGCCACCATTGATCAGACGTTTTCAGTTGGTGAGAGATCTGGAGAATGTGCTGGCCAGGACAGCAGTCGAACATTTTCTATATCCAGAAAGGCCCGTACAGGACCTGCAACATGCGGTCGTGCATTATCCTGCTGAAATGTAGGGTTTCGCAGGGATCGAATGAAGGGTAGAGCCACGGGTCGTAACACATCTGAAATGTAACGTCCACTGTTCAAAGTGCCGTCAATGCGAACAAGAGGTGACCGAGACGTGTAACCAATGGCACCCCATACCATCACACCGGGTGATACGCCAGTATGGCGATGACGAATACACGCTTCCAATGTGCGTTCACTGCGATGTCGCCAAACACGGATGCGACCATATGATGCTGTAAACAGAACCTGGATTCATCCGAAAAAATGACGTTTAGCCATTCGTGCACCCAGGTTCGTCGTTGAGTACACCATCGCAGGCGCTCCTGTCTGTGATGCAGCGTCAAGGGTAACCGCAGCCATGGTCTCCGAGCTGATAGTCCATGCTGCTGCAAACGTCGTCGAATTGTTCATGCAGATGGTTGCTGTCTTGCAAATGTCTCCATCTGTTGACTCAGGGATCGAGACGTGGCTGCACGATCCGTTACAGCCATGCGGATAAGACGCCTGTCATCTCGACTGCTAGTGATACGAGGACGTTGGGATCCAGCAAGGCGTTCCTTATTACCCCCCTGAACCCATCGATTCCATATTCTGCTAACAGTCATTGGATCTCGACCAATGCGAGCAGCAATGTCGCGATACGATAAACCGCAATCTCTATAGGCTACAATCCGACCTTCATCAAAGTCGGAAACGTGATGGTACGCATTTCTCCTCCTTACACAAGGCATCACAACAACGTTTCACCAGGCAACGCCGGTCAACTGCTGTTTGTGTATGAGAAATCGGTTGGAAACTTTCCTCATGTCAGCACGTTGTAGGTGTCGCCACCGGCGCCAACCTGGTGTGAATGCTCTGAAAAGCTAATCATTTGCATATCACAGCATCTTCTTCCTGTCTGTTAAATTTCACGTCTGTAGCACGTCATCTTCGTTATGTAGCAATTTTAATGGCCAGTAGTGTATTACGCTAAGGTTGTCGGACGAACGGGGATGGTCGGAATGGCGTTAAGGCCTTCTGACATTCCGGACAGCATCTGCTGTTCACTGGAAGGGCATTTGGGGCACACACAGCACAAGTTGGTTCTTTAGTGGGTAGTAACGTTCATGCAGCGCACACGTGACAGCCTGCTCAACGCACGCAGTGAGGTGGAAGGTGGCAGTACTGGGCCGTTTGCTGGAGGTCTCCCAGGTGCTGGCAGTTTTTACACGGTGGTGGCCTGTCCTGCAGCTCATAGTTCTGAATGTGAATGCGTGTGGCGATCAGTTATCTACTGTAAATATCGCATCTGACTGCATTCTCCTTAGAGAGCGAGATAACAAAGACAGGTTGTAGAATCAGCTTCTTGGTGGTTTTGTTCCTCTGGCTGTATTGATGAACTCTGAGGACTAGAAATCCTTTTGAAGCCACAGCTCACGTAATGTTACGTCTAGGAATCGTTGCTGGCAGCTCTTTAAGAACCGCTATCAAGGGCCAGTCGCCCAGCAGCTGATGTGTGTAGTGCAGTATAATCATCGATGGTACAAAAATGGTACCGGATGTTGTCTCGCTTCTATATAGCCAGGTTGTTGTTGTTGTGGTCTTCAGTCCTGAGACTGGTTTGATGCAGCTCTCCATGCTACTCTATCCTGTGCAAGCCTCTTCATCTCCCAGTACCTACCGCAACCTACATCCTTCTGAATCTGCTTAGGAGGCTCCTTAAATTATGTCTTTCAGTGTCTCACTGAATTTCAGGTAATACAGGGCTGCGAAATTATTTATTTATTCAAGGCTTTGAATTCTGAAGGGAGATTCTTATTGATTACTGGCCTCTGTTGAAGAATATGAAGTTATATTTTGGCTATAACGTACGCGAAAACTGTAATAATGTTATAAAGAATTGTCGTGTTTATGCAATATTAAGACATTTTAATATGTTAACACATTTACACCTATACTTCTAATCTGTAAACTGTTTACAAATGTATGCAGTGAACAAAATCAAACAGAACTCACTTGTTCAAAGATCTAATCGCAATTGAAGTTCAGCATATTCCAAATCTTACACTGCACTTTTTCAGTACCGCTTCCTCTCCACACCGAAATTTTGTTTTCGAGATTTTCTTCTATGTTGTAGCTCCATATTATCTCTTTTTATAGACTAACAGAAGTCAGCCATCATACCTTCACCCCATCTGCCTAGATAACGTGGATCTGTATCTTTCATGCCTTGATGAGCCCTTTCTCCCATGGTCTTCGTTAACATCTCCAAGATTATCAGTCAGATGGCCATAAAGATAATGGATTTTAGGACTCACATTGCGTCCTAAATTTTTCAGTGCTATCAACATATATTCCACCATGGCATTGAAATCTAAGTGTTTGTTATTCCATAAGAAATTGTCAACCACGTTCTTAAATCGTGTCCAAACCATTCGTTCTTCTTATATTAATACATTTTCAGATACTTTATCTTTCATCAAATTTCTTATGTTCGGTTCCAAAAATATTCCTTCCTTAAGTTTAGCCTCAGACAGAAAACAAAATTCCGAACTTACATTCTTAAAACAATCACCATCTTTGGAAAATGCTTTGACTAACTGTTTCACAATTCCCAGTTTAATATGAAGAGGCAGCGGAATGATGATTTTCTCTCGTTTCACTAGAGATTCTCTTATCGCATTCCCCCCCCCCCCCCCCCCCCAGGATTCACAGTTGCTCTGTTAGGCTATTCTATTCTACTCCAATGCGATTCGCCGACACGACTATCCCAAAGACACAGGAATCAAGGAAACATCGTAAACTCTGACTGTTGTCCCAACAGCGTTCCTATTACTTTCAGGTCTCCACATACATTTGTGTTTCAAATAGTTGAATGCCTTCAGCTGCATAACCTAATTTTCATAGTTTTTTCTTTTAAGTGCACAGAATGTGCTACTGGCACTGAGCCACACTTATTTCCAGTGTGTGGGATTACGACGTTGAGGCTTCTTTTGTTAAAATCTATAGATAGCCTCCATTCATTCGTGTTGTATGTAACACCATGTCTTGATGAAACACTTTCAGCGTCCTTGCAATAAACAAGAGAGCTTCTGTAATGAAATACTCAAGAAATTCCTGTTCTCTTGATCGAAATCATTTCAGTGTGCCCGGAGTAAGTAAATGTATTTTCTTTAATCGAGACCACAAAAGATGTGTTGCTTCTTTTGAGAGAACCTTATCTCTTACCCATCCACTCAGTTCTTCTTGTGTAAAGTGTTCTAGTTGTCCTTTTACGGGTGTGGCTCTGAAGTTTTACTTGATAATAATTGTGTTAAAGATTCTAAAGTAGTGGGCAGTTCAGGCACGGGAATGTTAGGACCGTGTGGTATGGGTCTTATGGCTGATTTTTAGTGTGGATAAACAATTCCTTTCATATGGTTCTTGTTATGTCTGCCAAGTTTCACCATACGAAAATAGCAATCATCTACATGGTTCTTGTTCTCTCCATAACATTGTAATCCCGAGTGGTAAGGACTTCTGCTTGCCTTATGTCCATTTCCTCAAGCGTGCAATGCACGTATGGCAAACAGTACACAGCACAGAAGTTTTGTCCAGGTCTCTCAACTTTAAACCGAAATAATATAGGTATACCTTTTTGACCGATGACGTTATATTCTCTTTCCTATTTTTGAGAGTCAGAGCTGCAGGTGTAACAAAAGACATCAGGGCCGTTCACACAAGATATTCTCGACGAAGTCGCCGTTGTTAGGGTGATTTGAAGTAAACTGGTGACGTCGCCACACACAAATTTCTCTTCAAATTCATATTCAGATGACTGTGATACGTTTGTGTACTTCTAAACAACTCGATAAGTATCAATCTTTTCACAGTCGATCATGTTGTACGACTTTACGATCTATTGCAGTATATACAGGATGTTTATAAATGAATATCGGGGTTTTAACGCTTTATAATATTTATTACATTAAACTTACAGTTATAAATGATATGTCAAATGAAAGAGCAACTGAAGCAGTTTTACCAAGAACCTTATAAATGTTCAATGTGAGTACCATTTGTCACACGGCACACATCAAGTCTATAGCCGAGTGCTGGATAGGCCGCAAGGGGCCCAATGGCAGGGCTTGCTTTGCATGGCTTCCACGTACACCCGACCTAACGCCATGCGATTTTTTCCTTTGGGGCTTCATCAAGGATCGTGCGTATGTGCCTCCGCTGCCAGCAGACCTCCCCGAATTAAGAAACCGGACTGAAGCAGCTGTTGCTGCAATCGCTGAAGACACACTTATCAACGTTTGGGAAGAACTCGGCTATAGACTTGATGTGTGCCGTGTGACAAATGGTGCTCACATTGAACGTTTATAAGGTTCTTGGTAAAACTGTTTGAGTTGCTCTTTCATTTGACATTATCACTTATAACTATAAGTTTAATATAATAAATATTATACAGCGTTAAAACTCTGATATTCATTTATAAACATCCTGTATTATGAAAGAAATGTAACAATAGGAAACCTTAGGAATTGCGTAAAAACTGTGGGTGTTAGAAGAAAACGATTACATTCTCGTAAGGACAGTTTGAAAGCTACTCTAAGTGACCCACTTTCATGCAAAACGCCGATACATCGCAGCCCTGTGTAATCTGAGGAAAGGAACACCGCCAGTGGAGGAGACCTGCTGGCTTTCATTGAGCGGCGTGTGAGCACCAGCAGTCGAAGTGCATGGTATGACGTCCACTTTGCTTTTTCAGAAATTTCTGGGTTTTGGCATTTGTCCAAGAGGGTTGTGCTGCCTACACACGATCGGGTGTCATGTACAAGGTCACCATCCGATGCTGGCGCGGTAGATGGGGATTCATCCGAGGCACCCGACGCAGAAGCATGGACGTCCAGTCGTCTCTCATCATCGTTACCATCAGCATGCGTCCTGACTGATGGTCGTATCGCACAGCCCAGCTGGACAGTGCCCTGTTGGATATGTGCCGGATCTGCTGGTGCTGCCCTGGGATAAAATTGACCACACACAGCATAGTCTTGTGGAATGATAGCCCTTTTATGCACACGTCAGAAAAAAATCAAAATTCCTGCGAAATAAATCGTCTCTGCTGTCGCGTAATGCAGCTGTAGGCAACGTGCCACAGTGTGAAAGCTGACAAAACGATTAATCGTTGCGAAGTATAGTACTTCTGCTGTCTGAGTCAAAGGCCATTGATTTTTAAGATAAAACGGCATTCCAGATTTTACTTAAAGCATAGACCTTGTCTTTATTTATAATATTATCAGCCCTCTATTTTCAGTCAATTCCCATAAGGCACATTCTCAATCATGATATGCAAGAGCAACAATCGGTGTCTCGTCAGACATTCTTGTGTCGCTCTGTCGGACAGTGAAGATTTCTCAAGTTATATATGCCGAAATGTCAAACGACTTATTACGGAGAAATGCATACTGGCATCACACAAAGACACCATGACAATGTCAGCCAACGGATGGGCTGATTGACTTGCTCATACCCGTTTGCAATTGTATGTTTAATTTCTTCTGTTCGCTGTAATATAACTCGATCAATGCCGTCCTTATTCTAGATCTCCTTCTAATCTCCAGACTAAACAGGTTGCAGCTCTCGTTGGCTCAGTTAAGGATGACGTAAGATTGAGGAAATCTGGCCGTTTACAGAATACCTTGCCATTGTTAGACGACGTATGTAGCCCAGACGATTGGCACCATTCATGACAGATGTGTTGAGCGTTATTGCCGGAAAGAATTACTGCGGCTAGATTCAGATGATATTATCTTAATAGGATGAGTTTTGAAAGGCCATTTTCCAGCGTACTTTTGACTCCAAAAATGTTTTCAGTTTCTTGATCAACACTGACCACAGTCAAAGGAGATGGCTTACATCTGGTTTCATGGATCGTTAACCTTAAAATCTTCAGATGTTTCCGTCAGTGCCTCTACTTTCCATAATCCAATATTATTATTGCACTGTAAGCACGCAATGGCAAGCACAAAGAATGTAATTTTTATCTATTCCAGGCCACTAAATATCGAATTAAGGTGAAGACAGTGAAATTTTTATTTTGACCACCAGCATACAAGATGTCGGAGGAGGAATGGTCAATATGCAGAGATAGAGCAGAAAATAAGGCTAGTAAACGCGGACGCTAAAACACATACGGGGCATGTTCAGAAAGTAAAAGTACTAGATTTTTAAATATTTTTTTTTTTAGAAAATGTGTTTATGAAAAAAATACAGGATATCCTGTTTGCAATCTCACAGTTCACAATTCACATCCATACAAGGATATACACCGGTCAATTATCTTTAGAAAGGACTTCCTAACACCTATATCAATATTCGATCTTAACAAATGTCTCTTCTTCAGAAATGTTTTCCTTGCAACTGTCAGTCTACATTTTATATCCTCTCTACTTCGTCTTACATCCTCCTTTCAAGACACTGTCCATTCCGTTCGACTGCCCTTAAAAGTCATTTGCTGTCTCTGAAAGAATAACAATGTCACTGGCAAATTTCAAAGTTTTTATTTCTTGTTCCTCAACGTTAATCTCTTCTCTAAACTATTCTTTTGTTTCCTTTACTGTCTGCCCGATGCACAGATTGAATAGCATCAGGGACAGGCTACTATACTCGTGTCTCACTCCCCTTTTATGTCCACCGACTCTTCTGCTGTCTGGTTTCTGTATAGGCTGTAAATAACCTATTGCTCCCTCTACTTTGCCCCTGCTACCTACGAATTTCAAAGAGAGTATTCCAGTCAACACAGTCAAAAGCTTTCTCCAAATCTACAAAAGCTATGAACGTAGGTGTGTCTTTTCTTAACCTCCGGACTCTAAATTGATCTTCCCTGAGGTCGGCTTCTACCAGTGTTTCTGTTCTTCTCAAAATAATTCTCGTTAGTATTTTGCAACCATGACTTATTAAACTGATAGTTCGCTAATATTCACAACTGTCAGCACCTGCTTTCTTTAGAGTAGGAATTATTATATTCTTCATGAAGTCTGAGGGTATTTCGCCTGCCTCATACATCATGCGCACCATTGGGGATATTTTTATTATGGATGGCTCTCCCTAGGATATCATTAATTCTGACGTCATGTCATCTATTCCAGGGCCTTGTTTCGATTTAGGTCTTTCAGTTCTGTGTCAAATTCTTCCCGCAGTATGATATTCCTGTCTCATCTACGTCATCTTCCATTTTTATAATATTGCCTACATATTCATTTTCCTTTTGTAGTCCCTCTGTAAACGCTCTCCAACTGACAGTTTTCGCTTCTTTGCTTAGGACTGGTTTTCCATCAGAGCTCTTGATATCCATACAACTGTTTCTGTTTTCTCCAGACGTCTCTTTAATTTTCTTACAGGTGGTATCTATCTTTCCCCTTCTCATATATCGTACTAGAGATTAAAATCTGAGTGAGAAAAATGTAGAAATAACAATAAGAAATCGTAATACCCCTAGGCGCCCTACACACCTCATTGTCAGCCGCTTGACATTTTCTACTGAACGCAAGACCTCGTATAGACTTAAGGCAACATAGTATTCAGTTACATTCAACGACAAGGGCGTCTGAAAAGTTCGCTGAATTGTGTAAGACAGGGCTTAACAACTGGCCGGTTTTGAGCGCGAGTACTCGCGTCTGCTCAGGCACGTGCTCGCGAGCAGTTGCAAGGTCGTGGAGTAGGGAGGGAGGGGAAATGCGCGCCCACGTATGAATAGGATCGCAGCGTGCCTATTGAATTCGCGCCGACTGTGTAACGTTAAAAGTACTACGATCAGCTCTAACAGTCACTTCGCTGTTTAAGAATCATGTCAAGTCGCCGTTGTGTAACCCCAACCATGCTTTCGCAGTTCAACCACCATTGGGAGGAATTGTATCTGTTTACAGAAAAAGATGGTGTTGCAAAATGTTTAGTATGTCACAAAACGCTGAATTCTTTTAGGAAATTTAAGTTGCAGCGACATTATATGTCGTACCACGCGAAAGACTACGGAAGTGGAAAATGTGATGGACCAGATCGTGCACAGGAAGTTATTAAACTTAAAAGGAAGCTATCCGAAGAAGATCTAAATGACGCAGACAAATCAACTGAGGCAGCTCTCAGAGTGAGCTACAAAATTGCTTTGTTTTTAGCAAAATCCCTGCGCCCCTTCACTGATGGCGATTTAATAAAAGACGTTTAGTAGTTGCAGCGGAACATTTGTGCCCATCTCAAGTTGAACAGTTTCGGATTGTGCCATTATCTGACATGACCACTATGCGTCGCATACAGGACATGGCAGACGACGTCCAGAGCCAGCTTGCAAATATCTATAAAGATTTTATGGCGTATTCTCTAGCTCTGGACGAAAAGTGTTGATATCACTGGAACAGCGCAGCTTTCCATATTTATTAGAGGTGTTAATAGAGATCTTCAGGTGAGGAAGGAGCTCCTCTATGTAGTAGCCATGAAGAACACTACAACCGGAGGTGATATTTTAAGTAGTGTTGAAGAAAGTGTTGAAAATATAGGATTGTCGTGGAATCTTTAGTTTCAGTGTCTACAGACGGTGCACCAGCGATGACAGGGAAAAAAATTAGGTTTCGTTGCGCTGTTGAAGGAGAAAATGCTAAAACTGACGGTGCCGAATGAAATAAGGGGCGTTCACTGTGTGATCCACCAGGAAAACTTATGTGCAAAGAGTATCACTCTAAAAAATCTGATGAGTGTTGTTCGTGCAACCAATTATATAAGGAAGCATGGGATACAACACAGACAATTTAAAAGCTTTCTTGAGGATGTAGAAAGCCAGTATGGTAGCCTGCCTTATTACAGCGAGGTCCGCTGGCTTAGTCGTGGCGAATTATTAAATCGAATTTTTGCCTATTAGATGAGATAAATATGTTCATGGAAATAAATAACATGTGTGTTCCTGAATTGAAAGAGCCTTTATGGAAATGTGATCTCGCGTTCTTAGTAGATTTAACTAGCCATCTGAATGCTTTGAACATTTCACTACAAGGTAAAGATCTGCTAATTACTCATTTCATAGATCGAATGAGAGCTTTTAAAGTGAAATTGACACTTTGGGTGAGTCAGCTGGAAACGGGAAATCTAGCTCATTTTCCTAAATTATCATCCATGCAAGATGTTCACAAAGACTGTGAACGTTATTCACATAGTTTAGTTGCCCTTAAGGAAGAATTTGATCAACGCTTTCAAGATCTGACAGCACTAGACAGTGATTCTGATCTGTTCTCCTCTCCATATTCAGCGAATATTGAAGAGATTCGTCCTGAGCTGCAACTAGAAATTATTGACCTGCTGTGTGACAGAAAATACAGAGACAAATTTCAGAACAAGAAAAACATTTTGGAATTTTACAGACACTTCTCTCAGGATAGATTTCCTCATTTGCAGAAACTGGCGGCTACAATAATATCAATGTTCGGTTCCATGTATGTTTGTGAATAACTGTTCTCTGCAATGAAATGTAACAAGACACACCTGAGAAATGCACTGTCTGATCGAAATTTAAACTGCACGCTGCGCCTACGATGCACAAGAACAATTACTCCTTACATAGACGCAATTGTAAAGGGCAAAAAGTACAAGATAACAGAGAATCCCACACTTCAGTGACACCTTTTATTGTGTAACAGTTCACAAATTAATACGAATGTAGAGGCATACACTAAGCTAATAAAATTATGTGGCACGTGTACATTCTCCTTTATTTGTTTCATTTGTCACAGTAATAATTCGTGAGTGATATCCCTGCAGGTGGCCGCGGATTTGCATTGACTGGCGGCAGCTGTTGTGTACCCCACGTGACTCTCCCCACTCTCCGCTCTGGTCCGGTAGTGGGGGTAGCTTGCTCGCGCTGCTCCGTGCTCGCGCCTTGCTGCTCACAGCTTGCTCCGCGAACACGTATGTTGTGAAGCCCTGGTGTAAGACAATAAAGGAAACAAGAATTACGAACAAAGTACCTTTACTAGCCTTCAAAGCAGTCACCATTAGCTACAACACATTTCTGACATCACTTGTAAAGCTGCTGGAAACTATCAGCAAAGGTTCCTTGTGAAATTGCTCGAAGCACCATGGTCACACGTTGTTGGATAACCGCATAATTACAGGAGTTGAGACCTGGTGCTAGCAAAACGATCTGGAGACCAAGCGAAGTCAATGGCATGGTGGTCGTCGTCTTCCCCCACCCCCACAACAAGTCGACCGACAAAATTCAAGATTAAGACAATGTTGATCGCCTTTTCCGACAGCAGGGGCTTGCTCCACCATGAGTTGCTGCCCGAGAGAGATGTAGAAAACGATTAACACCCTACCATTGACTGTCGCTTGATCTCCGTATCGTATTGGTAACACCAGATCTCATATCCTGTAATAATGCGGATATCCAACAACGTGTGACCCAAAGATTGAAAAGTTTCATAGGTCACACCAAAGGAAGTAGTCGTAATGCACTAAATTACTGGCACATATCTTTAACGTCGATATGCAGCAGTATTTTGGAACATGTATTGTGTTGGGACATTATGAATTACCTCGAAGAGAAATGTCTATTGACACACAGTCAATATGGATTTAGAAAACATCGTTCTTCTGAAACACAACTATATCTTTACTCACAAGAAGTGTTGAGTGCTACCGACAGGTATTTCAAATTGATTCCGTATTTCTAGATTTATAAAAGGCTTTTAACACTGTAACTCACAAGCGGCTAGTAGTCAAATTACACCGAGCGAAGTGGCGCAGTAATGAGCATACTGGACTCATATTCGGGAGTAAAACGGTACAAACCCGTCTCCGGCCATGCTGATTTAGGTTTTCCATGATTTCGCTAAATCGCTTCAGGCAAATGCCGGGATGGTTCCTTTGAAATGACACGTCCGACTACCTTCCACATCCTTTCCTAATCCAATGGGACAGGTGACGTAGCTGCTTGGTCCCCTGCCCCAAACCAACTAACCTAATCAAATTGCGTGCTTATGGAATATCGTCTCAGTTATGTGACCGGATATGTGATTTTCTGTCAGAGACGTCGCAGTTCGTAGCAAATTAGGGAAAGCCATCGAGTAAAATTAAAGTGATACCTGGATTTTCCAAGATAGTGTTATACGCCCTCTACTGTTCCTTATCTATACAGGATGAGTCACTAATTATTGCCACCAAGAATAACTCTGAAAGTATGATAAGAGCTGAAAAGTTTATTGGACAAAAGTTGCATGAGACAACGGGGGCCGTAATATGATGTTGGTTTTTTGTTGCTAGGTAGGGTCGCTTCAGAGATATGAAGGTTGTTTTAAATGGCATGCCATAGTTTGGTATTTATTTTCTGATAGCGGCTATCGAGCGAATCCAATGATGTGTAACAGTAAGGTCTTTGAAGGTCAACGAAGGGCACAAAGTTGGCATCAGAAAATAAGTAGCAAACTATAGCATCCCATTTAAAAAAAAAACTTCTTATCTCTGACGCGACCCCACCTAGTAACAAAAAATCAACGTCATATAATGGCCCCCATTGTCCTATGCAACATTTGTCCCACAAACTTTTCAGCTACTATCATACTTTCGGAGTTATTATAGGTAGCAATAGCTAGTGACTCGCCCTGTATAGACGATTTATGCACCAATCTGAGCATGCGTCTTAAGTTGTTTGCAGATGATGTTGTTGTTTACCGTCTAGTAAAGTCATCAGAGGATCAAAACAAATCATAAAACGATTTTAAAAAGTTATCTGTATGGTGCGAAAATTTGCAGTTGACCCCAGATAATGAAAAGTGAGAGGTTATCCACATGAGTGCTAGAAGAAAACGGCTAAGCTTCTGTTATCAGTTAAATCAATCGAATGTAAAGGCCATAAATTCAACTAAATACCTATTAATAACATTGACGAACAACTTAAATTGGAAAAAACACATAGAAAATGTTGCGAGGAAGGCGAACCGAAGACTGCGTTTTGTTGGCAGAACGCTTAGATGATGCAATAGATCTACTAAGACGACTGCCTACACTTTGGTTGTCCATCCTCTTGTGGAGTATTGCTGCACGGTGTGGGACCCTTACCTAATAGGGTTAATGGAGTACATGGAGAAACGTCAAAGAAGAGCAGCACGTTTTGTACTATCTAGAATAGGGGAGAGAGTGTCACAAACATGATACAGGTCTTGGGGTGGACATCATTGAAACAAAAGAATTTCTTGTTGCTGCGGGATGTTTCACGAAATTTCAGTCACCAACTTTTAAGAAACGATCATCACAATAAAATAAGGGAAATCAGAGCTTGCACGAAGAGATATAGACGTTCGAGATTGGAATGATAGAGAATTGTTGTGGCGGTGCTTCGATGAATCCTCTGCCAACACTTATGTGTGGTTTGCAGAGTATCAATGTAGATACAGATGTAGATATATGTTTCGAGCGATTCCACAAAAAGTGTTCGCTGGCAGTTTCCCACATCATTGTCTTCGGCTTCCCGGAATACTGAACTTCGTCAGCTGGTTCCACAGCTTCATAGTTAAATTTTCGAACAAGCTCTAGTAAGTTATTCTATCTGTTGTGGCTTGTCTAAACTTGAGACAAACAGTACAACGTCATTTTCTAAAAGTATATGGTTCAGCTATGCATCATTAGCACGTATTCCATGTTTATTTTCTCACTGTAATTACATGAAAACATCTCTAGCATGGCTGAAAATAGTTTTTTTTTGGGTTGGAGTCTCCTTGTGTGATAATTTCCTCAAGTCTAAAGTTTGCGCTATCCTAATGAAACCTACTGGGAGCTGCAGCATCAATATACACACTCTTGAGTATGGTTACTGTGATGTCACCGCCAGACACCACACTTGCTAGGTGGTAGCCTTTAAATCGGCCGCGGTCCGTTAGTATACGTCGGACCCGCGTGTCGCCACTAGCAGTGATTGCAGACCGAGCGCCGCCACACGGCGGGTCTAGTCTAGACTTCCTAGCACTCGCCCCAGTTGTACAGCCGACTTTGCTAGCGACGGTTCACTGACTACATACGCTTTCATTTGCAGAGACGACAGTTTAGCATAGCCTTCAGCTACGTCATTTGCTACTACCTAGCAAGGCGCCATATTCAGTTACTATAATCTGAACAGATAATATTGTGAATCATGTACCGTCAAGAGCGACGTTCATCATTAATGGATTAAAGTTAAGTATGAAACTAATTACGTCCGCTTTCTGAATTCTCGTTCCTTGTCATGTTCCAGACCTCACGTCAGTATAGTTCTTCCCTCCTCAAGCCAGCCTGCGTGAGCTAAAACGCGTGCATTTCGGCCTTCAATCGTAACACGGTGTTGGCTCTTCTGCCAACACAACAGTTACATAACTTGACATGGTACTGCTGTGCTAGCGTTACTCCTAGTCGAGAGAAAGGGAAATTTTACCAAAATTCAATGAAAGCGCGGTTGGGCAATGAAATCTGGGGCCACTGGCAGAGTGTGGTAACAGACGATAGTCAGCAGGCCAGGCAAGGTAAACATGGCACTCGTGGACGCGGAGCTGCGACGGCGGTATAGCACGCACGATTTGCTTTGAATGGAGCAACAACGAGTCAGGAAACTGCAGCGTTGTTTTAAGTTATTTCGATGTATGAGGTGGGACACTGGACCATAGCCAAGAGTGGAGATTTGTAAATGGCTGACGTGTGGGAATTTATCCTTGCCATATTTTCTGTCTCTCTCTGACACTACATCAGAAGTGAAGGAGAAACCATTATAAATAGACATGCAATTTTAGCTTGACAGAGTGTGCCAGGGCAATCAAGTGTCGGGACGGACCTGTGCTGGGCTACGCTTATAGGAGCCAGCCTGGCAGCAATGTTATAAGTATTCTGCATAAACTTGTGCTTTGTTTCTGTGTACTTGTTCGGACTATATTCCACCTCTGGGGACACAACACTGGAGAGGGATGGAACGGCAGCCTGGAACTTGGAGATCGCATGGTCTGCCTGAAAGAGGGCACTGACACTGGTCTACAGTGGAGGGTCTCAGTTCCACTCGAGTCTACAGGCCGCATTCACTTCCCACCTGGCATACTGGGATCCGGGCGAGGCATACACTGCGGAAGGCACAGGAGTGCTGCGACAGCGCCAGAGATGTTGGCAAGTGTTGCCATCCGGGAAGCACCACTGGCTGCAAGTTGCGGCACAGCGTCCAGGAAAGCGTGGGTTCGAGTCCGGTCCTCTCCTGGGAGCAGTGGTGGCCCAAGGGCCAAGGGTGACCAGTACATCTCCCTTTGTCCTGTGGTCGGACAAAGCAAGCCAAACGGGGTGGAGGGTGGTGAAGACCTGGGACGATAGCACTCTCCGGAATCGCGGGCAGCAGCACGGTGCAAGACGTTACGCATCAGTGGGCGGCGACCGGGGAGAGCTTTGGCTGACTTCCATCAGAGTGGCCTTGATGATGGCAGCAGCAGCGTCGGCATACCAGGAGTTGCTGAGCCGGCGGGACTCGCGGGACAGCGCTGCGGGTGGCACGCCGACACTGTGCTGCACCCTTCGAATACTGTAAATTAGTTAAATAAAGAAATGTTACCGAATACCGCTGTATCACTCTGCACTGCCCCTTCACGCTCTTGAATCTACTCGGCCTCCTGAAAAAATATGGCCCGGTGGGTCCTGGCTTCAGCTCGGCCATCTAGAGTCCCAGGTTCAACCACTGACCCTGCAACAGTGCATTGTTTCTCAAGGGATGATATAATGGATCTGGTTGAAGCTGAATCAAATGCATTATCAACAGCTATGAATCGTGGTCAAGTTGACAATTTATCAACACTACTCATTACTCCATTCTGCCATTTTGTTGCGACAAACAAAATAATGGTCCACTGTGCTACATCCAGCTCTAAAGTCAGCTGGTTCCTTTGCTTGATTAAAATATTTTTTTCTGAGCGGTTCATGATGATTTTACTGACTTTGAGGTACTTACGAAAGGCCATCAATTATTCACACTAGTATCTTGGGTATCTTCTAGATAGTCTATGATATGAATTACGAATCCAGTCTGTTAATTATCACCATGTGACTTTGCTTTCGCAAAATTATATAAACTATCAAAAGAAACGTTTAGAGTGACCTTGTATGACAATTATATAGCATCGAATGAAATTTAAACTGTTTTCAAAATCCCCATAATACTGATCTAAATATTACCAAATTTTCATTACAATGTATGTTAGTATTTATAACTAAGAGGGAATGTGTAACGTATGAGTGATGTTGTAATATAATAACCTGACTGAAACAGTTAATGTAATTTTCAGGAACAGGAGGATGAACTTCGTAGGACGTCAGCAATTCATTTTGAAAGACTAAGAAAAATGGAAGCTGAATATGAAAAAACTCTTGCAATCCAAAAAGAAAATCTCCGGATCAGACATGAGATGGAATTAGCAGAAGTAGCCGAAAGAAAACACGAGCATGTTTTGCAGCTGAAAGAAAACCATACAAGGGATTTCTCAGAAGTGAATGATTATTACAATACAGTTGTGCTGAAAAATTTGTCGTTGATCAAAAGTATCAAGGTAACCACTTGAAAGTTTTGTTGATTTATTTTGAATTTCTGTTTGGATAGAGAAGTATTTTATTCTCGCTATACACAGATATCATTTAAGGTGTAAATCTAGACCATACCTTAAGTATCTCGTAGTGTTGGTCAATTGTCATTTGGCAGTTTCCTTCAGGTTCTATTCATACACTTTGTTGATTTTATCTTACAGGTAAACATTTCTTTTCCTTACATTGCTTAAGAATAAAGTGAAATGTACACTTTTATTATGTGATATAATTTAGTAAGTGTTTTGTTAAAAAGAGATCTTACTAATTTGTAGTATCTTTATGGAAATCATCAGTTTTTAATTTTCTAGTTATTATAATATCAGATGGAGTCTTGAACACTTGATTGTGTACTTATTTTTTCTGTAGAACTTTTTTTTCAGTGGAAATTAAATAATGTCCTTAGTATTCAGCACAGAATGTATTTGTACACTAGAAATGATTAATCACCTGATGAAGAAAGAAAATGTGTGACACAGAGGGGTGCCATCAATATATTACAGTAACAATATGCAATTGGTGTTTACATGAGCAGTATACAAACGAAGAACATATGTGGAAATGTATACAATCTCCATTGTCTGGCTAGAATTCGTGAGGCCATATACATAACACAGATGTATGCGAACTTGGATTTAGTCTGAACATGCTAAAATGGAGTGAACCTAAAACTGATCCTTGGGAAGTATAGATGCATCTGGGTAGTGCCATGGGTACAGTGATACTGTTCATAACACGGTCCTGGAGTGAATAAGTAGGTTATTGTAAGAGCCAATGCTCCTGGAAATCCCTAAAAGGACATATATGGAATGTGCTGCAAATGTTGTCATAGAACCTGAAAAATATGTGTGTATCTGCCTACAGAAAGTGAAACAACAGCAGAAGATAACAAGCATGGAAAAATATGAAATATTGCTCACCTTTGTCAACTTTCTTAATGGTGGACAATGTTGCAGACATGCACAGGTCCGAGAAAGTGTTATGGGTCATGACCTTCCATCCTCTAATAAATATTTTACTAAACGTTTTGGTACTGTTACGTATATCAATTCCAAGTTTCTCGGCAAAGTTTTGGAGAATAAAGTAGCATGAAAACTAAGAGAGACAGGCTTCTCGCTGGCCTGAGTGCCTGTGTAGAAATCCGTGGAGACGCTGATGACGCCTTCTGCCAACACCGAATTAGAAACTGTTCGCGAGACCACAGCTGAAACCAGCAAAACACAGGAAGGTTACGTAAAACAAGACAGAAAGCAAAAAACTGCCCAATAAGGCAAAATCCAGAGAGATTAACTTTCTCGAATGGCGTTGGAAACGACAGAGACAAAAAGCATTCCTCACATATACACGGTCACTTACATATTACTAAGTGATAACCGATAATGGTGAGTGCACACTTCGAATTTACATCGCGTAAATTACGATGTTGTCAAAGTTGTGAGGGTGGTTGCTGTTGTAGTTTTCAAAGCACTTGCATGACTTCCCAGATTTTTTATCAAATGTTTTTAAAATGATGTACATCTTTCTGAATTGCAAATTATTGCGAGTTAAGCCAAAGCAATGTAGTGAGCACTAATGTAAAAAAGTTGTTTTTATTATTACTTTATATTATGACAATGTACTGTATATGTTGTTATCCTTCTTTTTCCATTTCTTGCATCGAGCTCCGACCATCTGTGGATCATTAAAATAATTAATCAGCGGGACTGTTCTTTCGAATGAGGTTCTTTTTCCTATCTCTCCAGTACCTTTGCATTCTCTCGCTCTGCTGTTTTTCCATATGGCGGGTACCTCAGGAAACTCAGCGTTCATTTGTTGGATACGGGGTTGGCAAATCTGTGTTTCCTGACATGGGGCTGCTGGGTGCCACCAGTCTCCTGTAATCGTACATTCTGGACTTGCTTCAGCGACGACCGTGCTTCGCGGCGGTTGAATGTTGTGCGTCGCAGGGAATGAGGATTTGGCTTAACTACCTGGCTCGCGGGGTTGACACAAACCTCTATCAAAAGACCCTCAACCTCAAGGTGTGCTATTTCGCTTTCTCTCTCTAAACAATGAGATACTTCTATAAAAAATTTTCTCAGCGCGTCATAACCTGAAGAGATTATGACTACCAAGAAATTTTGCATAACTCGAATACTGTGATGACAACGAGGATACTCCAATGGCGGCGAATAAAAGTTAGTCTATTTTTAGACAAAATGCTGTAAAATCCTGAATGATTATAAGTCAGCATGCATGTATGAAGTAGTTCATCGTCAAAATTAAATGGTGGGGCTGTGACCATCCGACTGTTAAGGAACTGACGACGTCATTGTTTAGTGATAGATGACCGACCAGTTTGACAAAAGTCTTCCGTAAAAATGTAAACGAGAGTGAGAAAACGATCAGAAAATAAATATCAGGGTAATTCTGATTTGTGATATGGAATAAATAACGAAATAACACATAAATTGTCTGGTCGCTATACCACAGGACAATCCGCCCTCAATATTTTCGATGTGGCCACTGAAAAAATAAAGAAATACATATAGTCAATCCCACAACAGTGTGTACGCCGTTATCTGTATGAAATAAACGACGCTGTTATAAATATGTGTTTAGATGAAAATACGTGTTATTATTAATTGCACAATTACCTAATAGTTAATCCAGTCACCGCCATTAGCTGTTATAGCTTGGCGCCTTAGCCCTCTCCCCGGTAAATCATCCACGTTTCCAAACTCTAGATATCGTTTGACCCACTTCGCAACAAATTTTAGCACCAGTTCCATATGAAACCTATGGTCCCTTTGAATGATTTACCAGGAACACTGCTGCCTCCTGACGCTTTGCTCTCATTTTAAACTGCAACCGACCAAACCAAACATTCAACTCTCACACTGTTTATCTACATGCTGTGTAAAATTGCATTGATTACAAATTCGAGACCACTGCCAGAGATGTCGCTGCGGATGTTACATTTAAAATTTTGGCGTACTCTTTCATGTGAAACTTACTGTAAAATTGTATTCATTGCACAGGAAACGAGGAAGGTAAAGTGTTTTGAAATAAATACAATCTGCAATAACATTACATTATTACCTATTTCGGCCTAGCAGTAGGGGAATGTGACTTTCGTGTTCAAATATCGAGATCAGACTAGAAAAAGACACCAATACGTGGAAGAAAAAAATGAAGACAGTTTTAGTTGTAAAAAAAAACTTCTTAGTATGAATTCTGGATACTTCTAGAAGTGTGCCTCGTTAATTAGAGTCTCTGGCTATAGTGTTAGTGCTGCACTATTTACCAATCAATTAAGTGTATTAGCCGTCCTTTACAGAAACTGAAAGAACAATGAAAATTTTTCTACAAAGATTTTTATGCTGTGGGAATATTTATATGACTTGCCCTGCGCAGATTAATTATAGCTGCTTTTTTAAAAAAAAGGTAAGATCGATGTTTCACCTCTTTACTTCTAGTGTATGTAATTTAATCGTGGTCTGCCAAAGCGAATCTTGTGTTGTTCATGTGCAGACTAGATTCAGCGACCGAAGTTCTTTTTCGCCTCGCCAAGCTACGTCCTCTGTCCACTAGAAATCCTTTTCCAGTGTTAGGTTGATAAATAAATCGGTTGAACAACTTTGTTTTCATAAAGACGTGTATATTTTCCCTTTAAAAGGGGAGGTTATATTACAGAATGCTAATGTGGCTAATGGCTCAACACACTCCAGCAACGACTCATATAGCCAGAAGAAGCTAATTCAGAATTGAATGTTGCCCAGACTTCGACTTTCGTTCATGACTTCAAAAATATTGTCTTCTTAGTTCCTGTTATTACGGACAATTTGCAGTAAGCAGTTACAAAATAACAAACCTTATCATCAAAAGAAAAAAAAATTCTGTCTCCTCTCATCCTTACTAGATACATTACATGGCTACGATACAATAAAATTATTACTCTGATTTGACTCTGGTTTCATTAGAGAGAAAAGCAAAAATACAATGTACTGAAATATACGTGTAGTGACAGATTCAGACTTTTTTAAATGTTCAAGTGCTTGATACATAAGTCACATACACAAACATTTAATGCATTACATGTGCCGATGACGTGAATAGCTGTTGAAGTGGCACAGTTGCTAGTGGGGAACCTCTGGGAACACTGCTCTGCCTTAGATGCACCTCAGCAAATGTGTCTCTGCCTCGACAAACTCCTTATTTCCTTAGCTCAGGGGCGACCAAGAATTCGGCTCATGTGCCGTGCCTTGGCAAGAGTGTCATAGCCCTCAATTTGGCTGCACATTTCCTACACTGCCTTCACAAGCTGCCTCAGCACGAGGAGGAAGAAGAGGGGGCAACTGGGAATGCACCACATTTAACTGGCAATCCAGTCATACTGTATATTTCACAATTCTCAACAACACCAATCACAAATTAAACAAATCATCAGTATTATTTACACTGGTATCAAAATTAGAGAAACAAACTGTTATTTCCTGTCCTGTGTCTAAATCACAATATAATGATGTAAACTGTTAATAATTGTTGTTACGATCGTGTTCTGCATGGAAGATGGCATTCCGATCGACAGTCAACCATGCCAGCAATGACGTCAAAGCACCTATCAGGTGGGGTCGTGTTTGCAGGGTAGTCCCATGTCCACAATTACTGTGTACACAGTCACAGACGGTGCAGTCTGGCACAGAGAAGACACCTACAGACTCTCTGCCATGGAGGGCCATAGGAAGGATGGAAGAAGAAAAGTCTCAAACTGATGTGGCTCAATGGCTTAATGTGAATCATTCTGTTGTTTCTTGGATGAGGTGACAGATTGTAGAGACTGGACTGTATCCCAGAGTCCAGCATGGAGTATTGGGGCAAGGGCGGTACGGCCCCAAAGTACCATTATCCAAGATGGCGGCGATGAAGTAATCCAAGATGGCGGCAATGATGTCAACCAAGATGGGGTTTTTTGGTGGGAAGTTTGAATTTTGGCGGGAAGATAGGTCAATTGAGCTACCTTCACTAACCTAACCCCCCTCCCATCCCCTCCAACAGAAAAATGGCGGGAAGTACAAATTCCAACACGATAATGCATCACACCACAGTTACCTCTACTGACATAAGAATATCGAGGGAAGGTAGGTCAATTGGGCCATCTACACTAACCTAAGTTACCGACTGTCACCGATTCCTAGGAACTGGCGCCAAGTTTGAATATTGGTGGTAAAGATAGGCTAATTGGGCTATCTCTAGTAATATAAGAAAGTCACAGAAAGATAGGACACTTGGACAACCTCCACTAACCTAAGTCACCCAACCCCCACCTATTCCTAGGGATTGGTGGGAAAAACCTGCACTGGGCTGGTGGAGAGAGGAAGGAGTGTACTTTATTTATTTTCCAACAGTTTATTTAGGGATGGAGTATATTTATCACAGTGATACAGAACACATGCTCTGACAGGCCATACAGCATACAGACCTGCAAACTACTCCTAAATAACTCATGTATAATGCTCTGCACACAAGCCTGCTAATTGTTAACTGTAAAAATGACGCATTGCGCAGCCTACAGACCTGCAAACCACTCGTAAATAGTGCAATACACTTATGTCCAGAAAGCCAAACAATTCGTAAATTGTCAAAGTAATAATCCATCTAAAAGACTCTGCAAACTTGCTTGCTAATTGTCAACACTCGAAATCATGCACCAGTCTTTATTTAAACAATTAGAGACAGCACCACCATGTAGTGTGTTTGCCACGACGTCCAGACACCAACTGACCTAGTACACAGTACCACCACCAGAGGGCGTTGTTGTCTGTTCCGTGGCGGAATCCAACATGTCAGTCAAGATGACAAAAGTAGCGTTATCCAAGATTGCGGCAATCAGTGTGTTCACCCCGAGGTCTGGACCTTGTACATAGTACTACCACCAGAGAATGCTGTAGTCCGTTTTGTGCCATAATCCAAGATGGTGGGGAAAATGGCGAGAAAACGACTCTGCCTGTGCTGACATAAGTTTTTATTTTGCAGGCAGTGTCTCCACCATGAGATCTAGACTCCAACTGACCTAGTACACAATACTGCCACCATAGGGTGCTGTCATCCCTCCTGTGACATAATCCAAGATGGTGGTCTGGAGGGGGGAAATGGTGCGAAAATGACTCAGCCTGGGCTGAGCTGCTGGAGAGAGTAAGGAAGGAGTGTACTTTATTTATTTTGGAACAATTTAGTTAGGGATGGGGTATGTTTATCACACTGATACAAAGCACATGCTTCGAGTTACTCCACACAGCCCTCAGACCTGTAAACTATTCTTAAGTAACGCTCTGCAGACACACAAACAACTCTTAATTTACCGAAATAGTTTCAGTACAGACATGCAGACTTCTTCTAAGTAACACAGTACACTGATGTGTAGACCCACTCAGTACTCGTAAAATGTCCAAATAACGAATAGCACAGCCTACAGACCTGCTCACAAAATAACTCAACAGACACACAAACAACGTGCACATACACCGTCTGCCACTCCCTCTCCAGTAGACCACACAGGAGGCTACCTGCAGCCCTGCGAAGTGATGTGGCCATCAGCTGTCACACCACGCACAGATGCCCTCAAATATGAGGTGGCGACATCCCTTTCATAATTGGTAACTGAGAAATTCCTCTCTAAATATGCGTTCACCTAGGCACTGTTGCTGACATGACTGGATGGGAGCGCAGACGCTCCAGGGGCGCGCACGTCAACACTGCTGCGAGCCACAGCCGGATGCAAGCCAGCACAACACATCGCTCTCCCGCTGCTGTAGGTGAAAGTTGTTTCTATTTTCGAGTATACTGTCAGTGTTGTATTGGCATCACAGAACTCCAAGGCACTCTCACACCTGTTTCATACGTGTGTTGCCTCTGGACAACATGTGTCTTTACCGTTGATGACAGAGTAGCAGAGGGTGCATTGTCCCTAGCGTGACATGAGAGACACGTCAAACCACGCTTAACTGTCCAGCGTGACGGACACAATGCCATGAAGTGCCTGAATGTAGCTACACACCATTGCAAGCGCATCTACCAAGGTTCTCAATCTTATACTGATGTCACATGACTACGTAAAAAATAACAATCGAGTTGACCTCACGGTAATTGCATAGTGTCCAAGAAATAGTTAACGTTCTCTATCTTGATGTCTCACTTTGCATGCTAAGAAATTCTTGCCCTAACAGAACCTGTTTACGAAAATAGCGCAAAATAACTTCAAATACAGTCTTCCTCCCGGACCTTACGTGGTACGCCGTCCATGAAATGTTACCCATCCTGCTTTCAACACACACAAAGGTTCCCTCCACTATATAGAGGCTCGTATACCCCAGCACAAAGGATGTGAATGAATCGAGCATTATTATTGGCTCTTATCGAATTTACCCATCGTATTACTGATGCCGCTGTTATCAAAGCACTGTCCGCCTTTATTCCTTCTGCAGACGAGAGTTACAGCAATTATTTTACACAGATCGCCATATTGCACTGGCAATTAAATCTTACAAACTACCATACACTATCTACTAGGTCATTTATATATATTGTGAAAAGCAATGGTCCCATAACACTCCCCTGTGGCACACCAGAAGTTACTTTAACGTCTGTAGACGTCTCTCCATTGATAACAACATGCTGTGTTCTGTTTGCTAAAAACTCTTCAATCCAGCCACACAGCTGGTCTGATATTCCGTCGGCTCTTACTTTGTTTATCAGGCGACAGTGCGGAACTGTATCGAACGCCTTCCGGAAGTCAAGAAAAATAGCATCTACCTGGGAGCCTGTATCTAATATTTTCTGGGTCTCATGAACAAATAAAGCGAGTTGGGTCTCACACGATCGCTGTTTCCGGAATCCATGTTGATTCCTACATAGTAGATTCTGGGTTTCCAAAAACGACATGATACTCGAGCACAAAACATGTTCTAAAATTCTACAACACATCGATGTCAGAGATATAGGTCTATAGTTTTGCGCATCTGCTCGACGACCCTTCTTGAAGACTGGGACTACCTGTGCTCTTTTCCAATCATTTGGAACCTTCTGTTCCTCTAGAGACTTGCGGTACACGGCTGTTAGAAGGGGGGCAAGTTCTTTCGCGTACTCTGTGTAGAATCGAATTGGTATCCCGTCAGGTCCAGTGGACTTTCCTCTGTTGAGTGATTCCAGTTGCTTTTCTATTCCTTGGACACTTATTTCGACGGATAGAGCGCTACTTTTTGACCTGATTTCACAATTCCTCTGGCCATTCATATTTGTAGGAGATTTTAGCACACATAATATGCTATGGAGAACAGTATATCAACCCACCAGAGGCGTCGCCTTAATGAAAGCCTCATTTTGTCATGACAGTTAAGCCTTCTTAATTCTCGTAGTTGGGCACATTTTAGCACTGCAGTGGGGTCGTTCTCCGCTATATGCCTAGCTTCCTCTGTTCCTTCCCTTTCAGATGCTGCCCAATGGGAAGTGCTCGATGACTTGCATTCAAGTGATCACTCCACTATCCGGATCCACCTCTCAGACAGAGCTGTTCCTGAAAGGAAGCTGCCTTGGTGGTTGCTTTGCAGAGCAAACTGGACGCTGTAATGTTAACTGGCTGTTTTTGAACGCTGGGACAGCGTCCAGAATTGGGTGGATCACATTACCAGCATGATCCATCATGCCGCTGATGCATCCATCCCAAAAGCATCAGCCCACTTTGAGAGCCAAAATGTCCCCAGATGGAACAACAAGTGTCTCTTCACAATCAGAGTCAGACACATGGCCTTGCAGCAGTTCAAATGGATCTTCTGCGAACTTCGCAGGTCTTGCGGGCAAAGGCACAAATGACAATCAAAGAGAACACGATAAGGTCATGCATAGGAAGTGTTTTTCGTCTCTCTAAATCGGTCTCCTAGCTCTTCAAATGTATGGGAAGCGATAAGGAGTATATCTGAAAAATGTATCTGAGCACCTATAACTACTGTACTGTAGCAGGGGTGTCTGCAGTCTTCACCTGGAGGCATCACAAGGATAATGACAGGTGACCTCAGTTCGACCACTACCACTGACAACCACGAACCAGCTTTCCATCAACATCCGTAATTAATGGAGAGAGATGGTTAAAATTTCCATTCAAACAACACAAAGGACTACAACTAACCATTTTCTACATGGGATCTTGATTATGTATTGTCTAAGGTCAAAGAGACATCACTAGGGAAGGATATAAACTAGTACACGATGTTACAGTATCTTAAACAGGATGCATAGGAAATCCTCAGATCTCATTTTAATAAAATTTGGTTGATTGCAGGCTTTGCTGATTTAATTGATTTTAGTGCCTCTTCTGAAACCTGGGAAGATCATCACATTGATTAGTAATTACCAAAGCATGTCTTTCACTACCTACAGAAGAAAGAAGCTGGAACCAATGGTCAACTGGCGTCTGACTTGGGTCACAGAATAGTGGAAACTACCTGGTCACATGCAGTGTGGATTTTGGAGGCATTGTTCAACCCTCGACAACCTTGCCCTGCTGGATGCAGAAGTAAACAATCTTACATACACATACAGCATCTCAAAGGCATCCTCTTCGATCTTCAGAAGGCCTACTACACTCAATGGAAGCATGTCATGTAACAGGCGAATTATGGCGTCCTGAATAAAAGTTCAGAGTTGGCATGGCCACACAGGCCGCTCAGCTGGCCGAACACGTGGTGCCAGACATTGGCCGAAGCAAGAGGGGTCCAGTCCGAGCGCGTAGCTGGGAATTCCATGGTGACGCTGTGTCGATGAAAGAGACTTGTATGAAGAGAGTGCCAAAGATGGCGGACTTTGTGAAACCATCATGGCAGACATTTCACAGTTCATATAGAAATTAATAGTAGCCAGATTAATCATGATATCTCAAAAAGAAACACGTACATTACTATTATTTGCTCGACGATTCTGATGGTGTAATCAGATTTTCAATATCTTTATTAGTTTAAAGTTTAATATCTGATGGTAAATTATACAAGTAACAGCCACCAACGAATTTCCAAAATCTAAACGGTTCATCCGATTTTGTCGATCGGCGTGTCTTTAGAAAGCTATTAGTGTAAACCCAAATTGGTATGAATTACAGGCATGTAACTTGAATAGTACATGAGTTATTGGAGGTCAAAGTGGCCAATTACTATCGATAGCGTCAGGCCATAAGTACTCCACAGTTACACGAAGAAACGGTAGCAGCATCCTTATAAATATATTTATTCGTCTATGTCTTTGTTTATATCCGATATATCCTATTCATGAAGAAATTGGTCAAATATTTACTGTGTTTTAGAAAGCACTGAGACATTAGGCTACTGGCCTACTTTTGCTTGCTATTCCTTTGATATGTGTTTATTTAATTTGTTCATGTATCTAATAAAGTGTGTTAGAGTGTGTTTAAGGTCCAGCCATAGGAACATTTATTTTATATCAAGTTATTTAAATGTAAATTCAGTATTTCGAATGTACACTCCTGGAAATTGAAATAAGAACACCATGAATTCATTGTCCCAGGAAGGGGAAACTTTATTGACACATTCCTGGGGTCAGATACATCACATGATCACACTGACAGAACCACAGGCACATAGACACAGGCAACAGAGCATGCACAATGTCGGCACTAGTACAGTGTATATCCACCTTTCGCAGCAAAGCAGGCTGCTATTCTCCCATGGAGACGATCGTAGAGATGCTGCATGTAGTCCTGTGGAACGGCTTGCCATGCCATTTCCACCTGGCGCCTCAGTTGGACCAGCGTTCGTGCTGGACGTGCAGACCGCGTGAGACGACGCTTCATCCAGTCCCAAACATGCTCAATGGGGGACAGATCCGGAGATCTTGCTGGCCAGGGTAGTTGACTTACACCTTCTAGAGCACGTTGGGTGGCACGGGATACATGCGGACGTGCATTGTCCTGTTGGAACAGCAAGTTCCCTTGCCGGTCTAGGAATGGTAGAACGATGGGTTCGATGACGGTTTGGATGTACCGTGCACTATTCAGTGCCCCCTCGACGATCACCAGTGGTGTACAGCCAGTGTAGGAGATCGCTCCCCACACCATGATGCCGGGTGTTGGCCCTGTGTGCCTCGGTCGTATGCAGTCCTGATTGTGGCGCTCACCTGCACGGCGCCAAACACGCATACGACCATCCTTGGCACCAAGGCAGAAGCGACTCTCATCGCTGAAGACGACACGTCTCCATTCGTCCCTCCATTCACGCCTATCGCGACACCACTGGAGGCGGGCTGCACGATGTTGGGGCGTGAGCGGAAGACGGCCTAACGGTGTGCGGGACCGTAGCCCAGCTTCATGGAGTCGGTTGAGAATGGTCCTCGCCGATACCCCAGGAGCAACAGTGTCCCTAATTTGCTGGGAAGTGGCGGTGCGGTCCCATACGGCACTGCGTAGGATCCTACGGTCTTGGCGTGCATCCGTGCGTCGCTGCGGTCTGGTCCCAGGTCGACGGGCACGTGCACCTTCCGCCGACCACTGGCGACAACATCGATGTACTGTGGAGACCTCACGCCCCACGTGTTGAGCAATTCGGCGGTACGTCCACCCGGCCTCCCGCATGCCCACTATACGCCCTCGCTCAAAGTCCGTCAACTGCACATACGGTTCACGTCCACGCTGTCGCGGCATGCTAGCAGTGTTAAAGACTGCGATGGAGCTCCGTATGCTACGGCAAACTGGCTGACACTGACGGCGGCGGTGCACAAATGCTGCGCAGCTAGCGCCATTCGACGGCCAACACCGCGGTTGCTGGTGTGTCCGCTGTGCCGTGCGTGTGATCATTGCTTGTACAGCCCTCTCGCAGTGTCCGGAGCAAGTATGGTGGGTCTGACACACCGGTGTCAATGTGTTCTTTTTTCCATTTCCAGGAGTGTATTTCATTATGTCTGTGTGGGTGTGTTGGCTTGAAGACATGACGTGAGCGCTCTAGCCAATCACAGCTCTCGTGAATGGGGAGACTGGATGGAAGCGGGAGAGGAGTTCTGGAGAGGACAGCACAGGACACGGAGAGTGTTGGACGCGACGGTGCGACGGACTCGCCGCGGCAGAGACTTGGAGAGTGTGGAGCGCTTTGCGGGTGGTCGTGGCAGATAGAAATACTTCAGAGTGCCGACTTGTGCGCTTGTGAGATTTCCCTGGCTTCTACAGTGAAGACGTAGTGTGCGTTTAGAAGTGAATATCTCGCGAGCTATGTTGTTGTTGTTCAAATGTGTGTGAAATCTTACGGGACTTAGCTGCTAAGGTCATCAGTCCCTAAGCTTACACACTACTTAACCTAAATTATCCTAAGGACAAACACACACACACACCCATGCCCGAGGGAGGACTTGAACCTCCGCCGGGACCAGCAGCACAGTCCATAACTGCAGTGCCTAAGACCGCTCGGCTAATCCCGCGCTCCTATGTTGTTGTTCATAACTAATTTCGTGCAGTAGGAGTCTACTGTTTCCCTGTTATTCAACTTATATTTTATTTAATTGCTGGGCCATCGACACCAATAAGTGTTTGCAGAAATGTACCACATTCTCAAAAGTACTTCTACTGTCATACTCATTATTTAAAGTCGTTAAGATAGTACCTGCAGATTTTATTTAATTACAATCTCCCATTTATAAATTTCTACGTTACATCACAATTGCTGAGTGATACGAACCTATGACCATTCGATTCATGTGTATATTCATATTGTATACTGTAGACTCAGCAGTATTTGGCTTGTAATGCAGCAACTACGTATCCCAGCCCATAGACAACGAAACCAGCCAAAACTTTTAATATTTCAACACTGAGCCAGAAGGTACGTAGTTGGGGCCACAACACCATCCATCATTTCAATTATTTTTGAAAGCCACAAGCAACATATTCTAGGATAACTCCATAGACGGGGGCTCCAATGTTCATTTGGTCTTAACTTTCAGATACTTTTTTTGATATTGGGTCAGCGATATTCTTTCCAAGATTCGAGGAAGAGAATGGTATCCCCCATGGATCTGTTTTAAATTGACTCTGTTTCTTTGGACTCTGTTTCTTATTGAAATCAATGGTGTTACAACCACAGTTAAATCTCCTGTCCAATGTTCATTTGTTGTGGATGGGTCTTCCATACTCTGCTCCCCCCTATGCCAAACCTTGCAACGACCACTCGTCAGTTGTCGTTAAGAATAAGATGATTGGAGGAGTGAAAGATAACACAGGTTTTAAATTTCCTTCAGAGAAATGTCTATGTTAATTTTAATTTTCTCGTGTCCCTTTTATCCTGCTCATTCTTAAAACGAGGGACACAGTTCTCAATTTTAAAAGTTCAGGGAGGTATATGAGTCTCACATTTGATGAGAGAGTGACATTGTTTTATACCTGGGAATATAAAGGCCAAAGGTCTAAAAGCACTGGATATATCCTAATGTCTTAGCCACAGCTCATAGAGAACAGACCAAACATGTCTGCTTCAGTTTTCCTGGGTGTTTGTGGAATCCTTTCTTGACTATGAATGCACAGTTTATAGCTGTTAGGTCACTACATTTTAAAATAATCGATGCTGTTCACCATGAGGCGAGTCTGTTGGCAAAAGTGGCAATAAGACAGTCCAACTCTCATCTTCCATGTTGAGGCTGGAGAGATACCATTCGTCAACTGGTGACAAATCTTCATGAGGCGATATGCATGCAGCCTACTACCCCAGATAAATCAGGCAAAAGACCAGCAAATGGTGGAAATAATTTATTGTTTTGAAAATTCGTGAAAATACTCATATGGGATATAGTAGCAAGAAGCAAAAAAGTTCTCCACTTTCCGTCCTGGAGGGAAGGCGTGCACCCCTTTTCCCTCCACCAAAAGTAAGTTTCTACCATTTTTTAAATATTTTGCACAAACTCTTATAAAGAACTTGAAGAGTGTTAGATCTGTTTCACAAGGAAGTGATTTCACCGACAGTGTGTCGAAAGGATAGATTAGTTGTACACCAAGGGCCCATCGCTTATCTGAAGGAGTGGAACAATTCTGCGATGTATATTCTGTCTTCAATTATCATCATGCTGAACTAAGAAGTGACAAGACAGAAACTGATGAGAAATTTTGCAAAAAATTTCGCCTATGGTGCATAATACTGAACAAAAGACTGTATAACCGAATTGTTGTGAATCGATAACTGTTAGGTGTAGAATGATTTTTCACTCTCTCTTTTCTGCCTTCAGATATTATTACAAACATTTATGTGCAATGTATGTGTTTCTACATGTGTAGAAGGCAGCAGGTAGTTATGGAGAAACAGAAGAATGATTTAACTGAGTTAATGTCAAAGTTGGAAAATTATGCCAATGGATATTATGCTAATGAATTTTAAATTTCCCAGATAGAATGACTCGAAAATTGTTATCTGATCTTCTTTGAGCGCTTTTTAATTAAAAATATTTATCTCACAATGGATGTCTTCGAAAAATGAAGTATTTTTCGTAAAAATTTAAAAAAGTTAAAAAATGTAATTAAGAGGTGGGAGAGGGGGATGCTCACCTGGAAGGGGAGAGAATTTTTGTATTACTACTACTCCCAAAATTATAAAAAAAAGTACAGACTATGAGTACTGGGGCAATGAGAGCATCACCCCAGTCCGCATTACTGCCAAACTGATTCAGATGGTTGATCCAAGATGGCGGCCATAGATATGGCAACATCACACTGATGTCATGGCGAGAAGTTATGGTGGTATAACGGTACAGCCTACCCCAGGACTCATATGAAATGTCCGATACCACCTCTTTTTTATATGCATCTGGATAGTTATCGGACAATTCAGTGCTTCCTAAGGCCTTGTATGTGTGTCTTTATATGTATCATTCTGTCCCATTTGATAAAAAACTTGATATCCACTGCGAAGGCATGTGGAATGTTGTAGAAGGACTCGTGTTCTCATTGTTATCAGTGGATTTTTGTCATTGATAAAATTATGTACATGTACTAAATTAAGTAACTAATCAAGAACTTAAAGGAATACGTCCTTAGCAATAAATAACTAGAGACTGCAGAGATGTTAGGATGAAAAATCAATGCTTCTAATTAACAAAATGGTAATCTAAGAATCCAGTAACAGAAGACCTCACTATCTTGAGAAACAGCTTAAAAGTTCCCAGAATGAGATTTTCACTCTGCAGCGGAGTGTGAGCTGATATGAAACTTCCTGGCAGATTAACACTGTGTGCTGGATCGAGACTCGAAGTCGGGACCTTTGCCTTTCGTGGGCAAGTGCTCTATGAACTGAGCTACCCAAGCACGACTCACGGACTGTCCTCACAGCTTTAATTCTGCCAGTATCTCGTCTCCTACCTTCCAAACTTTACAGAAGCTCTCCTGCGAAAGTTTCAGCTTAAAAGTTATTACCAAGCGATATACACTCCTGGAAATTGAAATAAGAACACCGTGAATTCATTGTCCTAGGAAGGGGAAACTTTATTGACACATTCCTGGGGTCAGATACATCACATGATCACACTGACAGAACCACAGGCACATAGACACAGGCAACAAAGCATGCACAATGTCGGCACTAGTACAGTGTATACCCACCTTTCGCAGCAGTGCAGGCTCCTATTCTCCCATGGAGACGATCGTAGAGATGCTGGATGTAGTCCTGTGGAACGGCTTGCCATGCCATTTCAACCTGGCGCCTCAGTTGGACCAGCGTTCGTGCTGGACGTGCAGACCGCGTGAGACGACGCTTCATCCAGTCCCAAACATGCTCAATGGGGGACAGATCCGGAGATCTTGCTGGCCAGGGTAGTTGACTTACACCTTCTAGAGCATGTTGGGTGGCACGGGATACATGCGGACGTGCATTGTCCTGTTGGAACAGCAAGTTCCCTTGCCGGTCTAGGAATGGTAGAACGATGAGTTCGATGACGGTTTGGATGTACCGTGCACTATTCAGTGTCCCCTCGACGATCACCAGTGGTGTACGGCCAGTGTAGGAGATCGCTCCCCACACCATGATGCCGGGTGTTGGCCCTGTGTGCCTCGGTCGTATGCAGTCCTGATTGTGGCGCTCACCTGCACGGCGCCAAACACGCATACGACCATCATTGGCACCAAGGCAGAAGCGACTCTCATCGCTGAAGATGACACGTCTTCATTCGTCCCTCCATTCACGACTGTCGCGACACCACTGGAGGCGGGCTGAACGATGTTGGGGCGTGAGTGGAAGATGGCCTAACGGTGTGCGGGACCGTAGCCCAGCTTCATGGAGACGGTTGCGAATGGTCCTCGCCGATACCCCAGGAGCAACAGTGTCCCTAATTTGCTGGGAAGTGGCGGTGCGGTCCCCTACGGCACTGCGTAGGATCCTACGGTCTTGGCGTGCATCCGTGCGTCGCTGCGGTCCGGTCCCAGGTCGACGGGCACGTGCACCTTCCGCCGACCACTGGCGACAACATCGATGTACTGTGGAGACCTCACGCCCCACGTGTTGAGCAATTCGGCGGTACGTCCACCCGGCCTCCCGCATGCCCACTATACGCCCTCGCTCAAAGTCCGTCAACTGCACATACGGTTCACGTCCACGCTGTCGCGGCATGCTACCAGTGTTAAAGACTGCGATGGAGCTCCGTATGCCACGGCAAACTGGCTGACACTGACAGCGGTGGTGCACAAATGCTGCGCAGCTAGCGCCATTCGACGGCCAACACCGTGGTTCCTGGTGTGTCCGCTGTGCCGTGCGTGTGATCATTGCTTGTACAGCCCTCTCGCAGTGTCCGGAGCAAGTATGGTGGGTCTGACACACCGGTGTCAATGTGTTCTTTTTTCCATTTCCAGGAGTGTATTTTCATTTGTTATTAATTTTTATGTCTTCCTCTATTATTAATATTCCTTTTAATTATATTTCTAATTAATTCTCCAATTGTTTACATCTTACAGTTTTCTAATTTTCAGAATCTGAGGCCTTATTTATGCATTTTATGTACGTAATCGGATGAGGCATGAGCTCTGTACTATCATTAAATATTAGCAACCAAATCCAAACTGTGATTAATTATGTAACTAAAATAATACAAGAGACATTATTGTAATTAAAGTTCAGAATGATTTTCTTATGGAAAACTAAAGATATTACTATAAAATATTGTAATTTAACATTGTTTTTTATACCTTATTCGGCTATAACATCAGTTTATTTATGTTTTGTAAATTTTAATTGTAACATCAAAATTGAACAAAATTAATAACGATCTGTTTCGGAAGTTATTGTTAAAATTCTATATAAAGTGATGCAGTGATGTTGTGAGGAGTCAGTTTTGAAGTTACTTTTGGAAGTCAAAGAGATCAGTGAAGTCTGTCTGCGTTTTGTTTACATGACGAGTGTGCATTTCGGATATGAATTAATGTGAATAAATTTTGTGAATCATGAAAATTTCCCATTCATTCATCAATGGACCAGGCAGAAGAAACTTAAGTAACATTCAATATGAATCGTTTCAGTGGGAAAAATAGGTCAACTGGGCTACCTCCACTAACCTAACTCCACTCATCCCTCGCCCTTCCCCTCCCCTCACCCACCTGGAAGCAGGTGGGTAAAGTCGCCACAGTATTGCTTACCTGCCTTATTCTCACAATTCCAGTCTTCGATATATAGCATTTCAATCCACCTGACTTTGGTGAGTGAGAGATGTACCTCCATCCAAGTTACAGATCTCCAGTGATTCTCTCGAAATCCCATCATGCTTTGACAGCACTGATTCATTAGTTAGAAGAACGTCTAGTCCTTTGCTCATCACTAACGTACAGGAGGAAATACATAACCATGCAGAGTATACATGGGCTGCACCTACAATTCATTGATATCGAATGACTGACTATAAATATCCCTCTTGACATGACCTCATCTCCTTTACCGTTTTCCTATGATTACCACACTATAAATACGATAGTTTAATGGGGCCCAAGTCTTCGTTGACAGCACAGTGTCTCTCTCCTCATTATTTTTTGTAACACACAACTGAATAAATCCAGGAACTATAAAAACTTTGAAAACATCACCTGGTAGAGAACTGGATTAGATTTTACCATGTCTCTCTCTTCCGATATATGGGAAACAAATACCCACTGGTGTTCGCATGAACCAAATGTGGTGATCCTATTAAATATACATGTATTGGAAGAGAGAGACATAGTAAAATTTTATTGAGTTCTCTACCAGGTGATGTTTACATAATTTTTATAGTTCGTGGTTTTTTCAGTTGTTTGTTACAAAACAATAACGAGGAGAGAGACACTGTGCTGCCAACTAAGACTCGGGCACCATTAAACTGTCGTATTTCTAGCATGGTAATCATAGGAAAACGATAAAGATCAGATCATGTACAAGAGGGATATTTATAGCCAGTCATTCGATATCAATGAATTGTAGGTGCAGTCCATGTATACTCTGCATGATTATTAATTTCCACCTGTACATTAGTGTGCTATTTTTCTTGTTGTGATAGCTCTTTACCTAGTCAGTGATGGGCGAAGGACTAGACGGTCTTCTAACTAATGAATCAGTGCTGTCAAAACATGTAGGAATTCGAGAGAATTAGTGGGGATCTGGGATCTGTAACTTGGATGGGGACAGAACTCTTACTCATCAGAATCAGATGGATTGAAATGCTATATATAGAAGACAGGATTTGTGAGAATACGGCAGGTAAGCAATACTGCGGCGAGACAACACTCTTTCGTGTGGTTTTTTGTTCCTATAGACGAATGGATTGACATTTTAAGACGTAGACCAAATTTACATCTATATGCTTACATCGCAAGCCATTGTACGGTATGTGGCGGTGGGTGCTCTGTAGCACTACTAGTCACTGCCTTCCCTATTCCACTCGTAAACACAGCGAGGGAAAAGACTACCTATATGTATCCCTGTGTGCGCTATTTTACCGTATGCGGCGCTTATGCGAAATGTACGGTGGCGGCATGAGGGCCCTTTTGCAGTCAGCTTCAAAAGCCAGTTCTCAATAGTGTTCCTCGAAAAGAACATCGTCTTTCCTCCAGAGATTACCATTTGAGTTCTCGAATCATCAACCCACTAATTTAGCGGGAGGCAATACGAACGTTTCTATAGGACTGTATTCTGAGGGAAACCTAGGTCTGCAGAGTTGTACACGTCTAGTGTGTGGTAGTCTGTATAGTGGTATTTTGTATTTGCTCTCTGTGTCTCCATTTCCGGGATATTTTGTAAACACATCTCAGAACGTTTCGGTTTTCGGGAGGGATGAAGGGGAGCATATTGTTCAACATACCACTAACGTTTAAGCTCCCGGTCTTTCTAGGAAGGATAGGACAACTTTTGCGACTCTGAAATCATTAACAGCTTTCTGACATGGCAAGTGGTACTGCAATGACGCACAGGTACGCCCTGGTGACAGCTGTTCACGTACAATCCACGGGTGGAGAAGAGAATGAAGCAGCTACTGCCCCCCCTCTCCCACAGACCGACAGGTCTCAGCAGGATTAGTTCAGGAGCAGTACACCGGAATTCTAAGTGACTCACTTCCATCAGCATGACAAGACAACCGAAGGACAGAACGCAAATATTATTGGATGTCTTCTGCTATTTGACGACAGTTACCACCCATTTCAGTTTTTTACCTGCCTGTGGGAAGCCTCCAGAGATGTCAAGGAAGCGTCTGTAACGTTTACTGGCGAGTGTAATCCGATTACAGGAAATTACTCATCATGCAAAGGGGCTCTCATGATCAAATTATTTAATTAACCTGTCAATTTGATATCAATGATGTGTCGCCAGACAAGTGGATATGAGAGTGAGAGTACCACGAATATGATTTGAGAGTTGGAGTGTTAATCAGGGTTTTTTTCGTTGTGGTGAGATTTTTTAACGAAACCTACACAGCGCGAGATGCTCATTGTAATAAAATCAGCTATATTATCAAATTTATAAAGTGATATGTAGCGTTGACCTAATATTTACAACTTTTCTGTGCTGAAATGAAACGTCTTCTGCCGAGGGCCTCCCAGCGGGTGGACCTGATCGCCTGGATGTTTACAACATGTAACGGTACTTTTATCGAAGTGAAAATGCGCGTATAGTCCGATTTCTTCTACCCTCGAAAATAACTCGTATAAATGGGGGGACTACAATTGACATGAGAAATCCGAGGTGTATTGACAAAACATCATTCCCATTTTAAATTGAGGAATTGTTCTCTGCACCTCAAGGAGAATACACATAAAATTTGATATTCCCGCTATTTTTCCCTGGGCCGACATCTTCAGGGATGGGGCTGTAGTTAGTGTAAGTCGGGTTGCAATGTGGTGTGGCTGGTGGTGGGGTGGTCGGAGGGTAGAGGATTAGCTGGGCCTTCGGTGAGTGACAGCTCCCTGGCTGGCCAGCTCTTCCGGTACACAATACATTCGGTAGATGGCGCTGGACTAGGCTGGAGGCGTCTGGAGGTGTATGGTCAGTTTTCTTTTTCGTCTTGACACATCATGTTCAGATGAGATACTCAGCACTGCATTTGTAAAAAATATCATATGATATGCTTTCCAATTTCTGTTGGCTAGGATGCGACTTGTGACTCATAAATAGGTATAAGTGTGTTTCCTTATCAAATGATATTGCTGCAGGAGTCCTGTATGTAAAGGCAGGGTGGTAGAGGCGCAGTCATCTAGAGGGATGGACCGCTTCCTTGGAGAGCACCAGGGTCCAGAGCCAGGGCTACCCTCAGGGTGAAATCTACCTCTTCAAAGCGCTAGTTGCTGTTGCTGTTAAGTTTGCTATCTGTCTGTCGGTCTGCCTGCCTGCCTGCTTGCGTGTTTCGTCTGCCTGCCACTGTTGTCCGTCTGCCATCCCTGCTGCTGCTGCTGCTGTTATCGTCTGTCCATGTGCCTGCCTGCTCGCCACCGTTCGGGACTCGCTGCCACCTGCTGTCCGTCCGACGACGTCCGTCCGCCGCCGCTGCCTGCTGTCCGTCTGTCGCCGTCCGTCTGCTGCCGTCCATCGTCGACGCCGCCTGCTGTCCGTCTGTCGCCATACATCCACCATGAGCCTTCCCACCTCCACTGTCATCTGCACCTCCCCCTCCGCCTCTTCCACTGTCACTTCCTGGAGTGCTGCCCCTGGCCTCCCTCCTTATACCTCGCCTTCCCTTCCTCCACTCACCCATTCCCCCATCTCTTCCCTTGCTGTGTACCCCCACATCTACACCCTTCCTCCAGCTTCCACACCCTCAACAGCTCCCACTACTGCCCCCGCCCTCACATACGCCACTGCTGCTGCCTCTGCTGCCACCCCTCAGGTGGTCGGCTTCCCCTCTCTCACCCCCCCACCCCTGGCACTTCATCATCTGCATCCCCCACATGCATCACGTCACGCTGGGCCACCATCGCCACCAATAAACCGGCTGCTTCTCCCGGGACCTCCACTACACCACCAGATTCTGCCATCCGCCACCTACCTCTCCTCCCCGTCCTTCTCCCCTCCTCTCAGCCTACAGTCTCCAAAAAACACCAAAAGCACGTCATTACCGACTCTGCTCCCGCCACTTCCCACAAAAAGTCACCACCTTCTCCCACACCTCTCATCGTCTCCACGCACACCATCCCTCCTCCAGCTACCCATACACCAGCCCCTACCCTCCACACCTTTGTCCTGTCAACCCGAGATACTAAGTTCCTTAATGCCCGTACCCTCACCGTGGAGATACGGATGTATCTTCCTGGTGCTCCCATCTCCCAACTGATTCCCTACAGGGACTCTGTCCTTATCAAGTCCCCGTCCCCCTCCTTTCATACAGACCTCCTCCATAAACTCCATGTCTTATGTTTGGCCCCCATGCATCTCTGACACCCTTCATCTCCTCCTTCAGCCCCAGCCACCCCATCGCCCCCCCTCCCCACCTGCACCATCGTGATCACCAAGCTCATCCCAGTGAACTGGTAATCTGCTCTGCCTGCCGTATCCACAATGCCTCTGGTCCCATCTACCTCATGTGGGTCTTTTTGGAGTCTGTCCCCTCCATTGACCATCTCCTCACCCAGGGTGCCCTGATTTACCACCATCACCACCCTGTTGAATCTTCAATATCCCCTCCCCAATCCTGCCAGTGATGCCTCACGTACAATGACCACCTAACCCCCAACTGGCCCATTGCAAGGCCTCCCACTTTCTTAAAAACTGCCCCAATCTTGCTGCTCCTCCCTCCTGTAACACCTTCAATGGCTCCCATCCCACTTATTCCCATAAGTGTAAAGCTAAACCCCCTCCTGCCACCCCCAAACTTACAGTCCCTGTCTGTCCCATTGACCCCCCGTCCACCCCAACAATTACCACTGTCCAGTCCCCCCCCCCCCTCTGCTGAGGACATCATCCAGTACCTTACCATTGTCCTCCGAAACATTCACCCTTTCCAGCTCCCCCACACCTTCAAACAGATCTCCCTTGCCAGTCACTCCATCTTCCACCTGAACACCTTTGCCCACAACCAAGCCCACTTCACCTTCACCCACCTCGACACCCTAGTTTAAGCCTCTTCCCTTCCCACTCTTCCCCCCCCCCCCCCGCTCTCTTCCCATCATGCTGTGGCACAAGTGTCACATCCTCTTCCAGAATATCCACTCCTTCCGCACCAACAAATACCTACTCATGAACTCCCTCCCTCACCACCAGGTCGACACCTTCCTCTTGAACGAAACCTTCCTCCAGCCCAACCATTCTATCTGCACCTCTCCCTAAATCCTCCACCACACTGACACCCCTGGTCCTCGAGCCCAGGGTGGAGTCGCAATTGGCCACCTTAAGCATATCACCGCCTGGTCACAACCCCACCTCAATGACCCCACCTTATCCTCAGTGTCTTCTTTCCCTCCCTCACCATTACCTGCGCCACCATCTACATCCGCTCCACCACTCCTCTTCCTTATGACTTCATTTCCCACACTGACCGCACCATCTCCACCTATGTGACTGCCACCAACATCAACATCCATAGCTGCTCCCCTGCTGCACTTCGGCAGTGTCATCAGTTCCTCTCCATGATCCAAGGAGACCTTGTTCCCCTTCCCCAGCACACCCGACCCAAAAGCGACACCATCCCTGATGTTGTCATTGTCTCTGCCAACCTCCTTGGGCGTGTTGCCGTCGACATCCTTGACCCAACAGGTACCGACCACCTCCCCGTCCTTCTCACTGCTACGTCTGCTCACCACCCCTCTCTGGTTCCCCATCCTGCACCCCCTACCAAGGTTGTCCATGACTACCATCATGCCAACTGGGAGGCCTACTGTGAATCCATCACCACCCAGGTCGAAAGCCACCCTATTACCTATCACCATCCTGATGACATCATACATGCCTCGTCCTTCCTTCAGAAGGTAATTACTGACGCCGTGGAGGCCCATGTTCCTGGCAGCCCACCGTTCCACTCCCCCTCTGCAGGCTGTCCTCCTCCTCCGCTGATCCCACCTCCTCTATTGCTCCTTCCTGCCCACTCATGACAGGGATACACTCCAACGCCACTGGCAAATACAGCGACACTTACGGAACCTTATTACTACAAAGAAACGCCGGGATTGGCGCCAGACCTGCACATGACTCAACGCCACCCTCCCTATCAACTCGTCCAAGTACTGGTCAACCTTCTATCGCCTTACTGGTTCCCATTCTCATCCCCACTACCCCCTTCTCCATAACGACCGCCCCCTTCCTGACAACCTCAGTAAGGCCAACCACTTCTTCTCCCACCTTTACAAGGTCTTCTCCATCCCAGATGATCCCCATTTCGATTATTCCCTTTTCCCCACTGTCATGGAATGCGCCGATACCTCCACTTGCTCCTAGTCTCCAGTACTCGGGGCAGTTGTCCCCCCTTCGACATCAACACTCCAATCACAGCACAAGACATTACACTTATCCTCTGGTCCAAACGCAACATGGCCCCTGCTCACGTCTATGTCACCTTCTTCCATCTTAGAGGAAGCCCCTTCTTCTTCCTGACTGTCCTAGCCCTTCTCTATAACGTCATCCTCTCTACCAGCTTCTACCCTGACCTGTGGAAGACTTCCTGCGTCCTCTTATTCCTCAGACCCAACAAACCCCTTCAGTCACCTCTTCCTATTATCCAATATGCCTCATCCCCATCTTTAGTAAGGTCTTCAAATCCATTCTCTCCCGTCATATCCATCAGCACCTAAATAACACCACCTTCTCCCCCTTATCCAGTGTGGCTTCCGACCCTCTTTCTCTGCTGAAGACCAACTCCTTAACCTCATTCACCTTATCTCCCTCCAGCTTACCTCCAATTGCTCCGCCATTTTTGTTTTCCTCGACCTCCAAAATGTCTATGACCGTGGATGGCATCCCAGTCTCCTCTTTAAAGTTCAAACCTACGCCCGGCTTATCAGTTTTGTCCATCTGGTCGCTTCCTTCCTCTCGCGCCATCCTTCCTATGTCACCCTTCACAACACCAACTCCCATATCTTTTATCCCAGTGCTGGCAGCCCCCAGGGCTCTGTCCTCTCCCCTCTCCTTTATCTCTTGTATATGGCTGATATGCCCAAGCCACCCCTACCTGTCCACCTTCTCCAATATGCTGATAACACCACGTTCCTGGCTCTCTATTCTACCCTTCAACAGTCCCAATGCACCCTCCAAACCCACCTTGACCAGTTCACCACTTGGTGCAACCAGTGGTTCCTTTGTCTCAACCCTTCCAAAACCCAGGCAATCATCATAGGCCACACCACCTACTCCTTCCGTCTCCATGATGTCTCTCTCTCCCTTTTCGGTTGTCCCATCCAGCTCACCCCCACCCTGAGATACCTTGGCCTCACCCTCAACTGTCACCTCACATGGACCCCTCACCTCCTGACCATCCAGCAGAAAGCCCATTCCTGCCTCTGCCTCATGAAACTCCTGTCTGGCCAGACATCCTTCCACCATCCTCCAAACCTACAAATCCCTTATCCGACTGTCCTCTGTTATGCCAGCATTGCTTGGATCTCTGCACCCACCTGCTTTTACAAGGCCCTTTAAATCCTTGAACGCCATGCGCTCCGCCTTGCCTTCCATATCTGCCTTCCTTCCCCCACATAGCTCCTGTACGACCTCATCCCCTTCCCCCACCTCCTCCTTTTCCTTCAACGTCTCTGCACCCTTTACACTGCTGCAGGCTTGATCCCCCCCCAACCCCCTGGTTTCCTCCTTCCTCTCCACACCCCGCCCTTTGCCACGCCTCCATCACTGTATCCCTCCCTCTCTCCACCTCCACACCCTTCATCTCCTTCATCAGGGCAATTCCCAGCACCTTCCCCTCCCGTATGATGAACTTTGCCTTGTTCCCCTCCCCTCCCATGGCCCCCTTTTCCTTTCTCCTCCTTCTTCCAGAGCAGATTTTCCTCCTCCCCCCACCCCCGAGTCCCTGCACCACATCTTCAATTCTTTCCCTCCCACGTCCTTTCCTCCCCGGCCCTCTTTGGCGCGCCCCCCACCTGTCTCCCCCCTCTCCTCCCCTCCCACCCTTCTTTCCTTCTTCCTCATCTCCATTAGCCTGGCAGATCCTCTGTTTGCTCATCACCATCAGTGTGCTACATCAGTGTTGCGTTTGGTGTTGTTCTCTTGTGTGTCGAGAGCTGTGATTTTAAATGTTTGCTGGACTTGTACACAGAGTTACTGTCAGTGATTGTTATGTGCTATGCCATCTGTTAATACTTTTATGCTCTGGTCATGCTTCGCCTTGTGTTCTTTTAACTGTCGCCGGCCGAAGTGGCTGTGCGGTTCTAGGCGCTGCAGTCTGGAACCGCGAGACCGCTACGGTCGCAGGTTCGAATCCTGCCTCTGGCATGGATGTGTGTGATGTCCTTAGGTTAGTTAGGTTTAACTAGTTCGAAGTTCTAGGGGACTAATGACCTCAGAAGTTGAGTCCCATAGTGCTCAGAGCTATTTGAACCATTTTTTTTAACTGTCCCAGTGTGTGGTTTTTTTTGTGTGCTACTTTTATACGGTTTTTATCTCCGTTTTACAGTCGCCCCATTTTTGTCTATTGTCTTCACGATGTTGCACCCCTTTTTATATCTCTGTACACCGTATTTTCTCCTTCATGTTATTTTTAATGTCTTCTATTGTATGATCATGTCTTTCGGCTGAAGAGCAGTGCATATACTGCTGCCAGCCTGCCCTGATGGGGAATTGAAATACAATAAAGAAGAAAAAAAAAGAAAAAAATGAGGCACAGTGGCCCCCCCCCCCCACTTCGTTTTTCCTCTCCCCCCTTTTTCCCCCCTCATCTGTCCAGCCCCCTCCCCCATCTGTCCTTGGTTGTGGTGTGTCATTTTCGTACCAGCCTTTTAGTGCAGTGTTTTCAGTGAGTGTTGTAAACAGAAATCATACTGTCTGATTTTTTTATATCTCTTGCAAACAGAAACCAGACTGTCGCCGTGTTTTTTAACTATCTGTCTACTACTTTACCTGTCTGCTTCCTGTGTATTTTCTTAGCATTGCCAACCCTTTGTTTTGTGTTTTAACTTCCACAATTTTTCGCCATTTTACAATTTAAGTCACCATTTTTATCGTCTCCTTCTATTGTTTATTATCTTCTTTTTATGTTTTAAAAATTCTGTAGACTGAAGAGGGGCTTACTAAGCAGCTGGCAACCTGCCCCCTTCGGGGAAACTCAATAAAGGATGATGCCCTCTCTCCCTCCATTGGTCCCTCCTATCAACTCTGATCCTCACCTCCCCTCCCTTCCTGTGTTCTTTTCCCGGGCTCCCTCTCCTCCTCTCCCCTTCCATACTGTATTTTCCCCACCTACCCTCTCTCTGACTCCCTTCTCTCCCTGAGTCCTTTTGCTCTCCCCTCCACTGCCTTTCCCACTCCTTCTCGCGTCTGCCCAGCCCCTTTTCTATTTCCCTTCCCTCCATCAGCTGTCTCTGTTTCCTTTCCTCTCCTCCCCCCTTTTCCCCTTCATCGGTCCGGGTCCTCCTCCTCCCCTCAGCTGCCGCTGTGTCGCCCTCTAGTGCTCTTTTTTAATTGAGTGTTCAGTGTTGTGCATCCCCTGTCAATGTTGTGAACAGCCACCGTACCGTCGCTCATTGTGTTTTTATCTCGTGTGACCAGAAACCAGACTGTCTCTGTGTTTTTTAATTGTGCCTGTCTATTTACTATGTGTTTTAATCAGCATCACCGATCATTTTTTTGTATTTTTTCGCATCTGTTTCTCCACGTTTCAGTTTTTAAGTCACCGTTTTATCGCCTGCTTTTATTGTTCTCATATCTCCTCATTCTGTTTCTTAACTTTTCTGTAGGCTGCAGAGGGGCGTGTTGTGCTGCTGCCAGCCCCCCACCCCTCCACTCTTGGGGGGGGGGGGGGAGGGAATCGAAATCCAATAAAGAAAAAAAAAAGAGGCACATTGCCCGCCCCCCTCCACATACGCATTCATACTCTATAGTGCAGTGTTTTCCATGAGTTTTCAGTGTTGTGTGTCCCCTTTTTAAAGTGTTACGAACAGAAACCAGACTGTCGCCATGTTTTTTAATTGTGCCTGTCTGTTTCCTAAGTTTTAATCAGCATCACTGACCCATTAGTTTTTTTTTGTTTTTTGTTTTCTTCACAACTTTTTCGCCATGTACCAGTTTTAAACAGTCACCATTTTATTACCTCTTTTTATTGTTATATCTCCTCATCATGTTTTTTAACTTTATTTGTAGGGTGCAGAGCGGCGTATTAAGCTTCTGCCAGCCCGCCCCACCCCCCCACCCCCCTTCCCCCAGAGGTAGAATCGAAATATAATAAAGAAAAGAAAAAGAGGCACAGTGGCACAACTGTTCTAATATTGTTATTACTTATCCTTATGTTCCTCCCTGGAGCATCTATTCAATTGTTGGTCAGCAGAAGGGTACTCATCTGCACTTCTGTTATAGCTTGCTGTCTTGTCAGTATCACCCATATAGGGCTTTTGACTAAAGAAGTAGTGAAAATATCCTCTCTATTTCCAGCAGGTATTGACTTGTAGTTTGGGAAAGGGTGCTTCAGTGATAGCATGCTATCCTATAACCGCTATCACTCGTCCTTCCCATAGAGGGGTGTTGATAGACTAGCTGTAGCAACTTTCCAGTGCTAGACAAATAACGAAAATATCCACTCCATATCTAGCAGTTAGTGACGAAACTGGATGGAGCTACTGTGTAGTTGTCGATCAATGGCAATTCAAACTGTTTACATAAACAATATTCCTCACTGCATACAAAATAATAAAGACTTACGTCCATCCTATCCAGCAGCCCAGCACAGACTGAGTCCTTTTCCCCCTCTAGTTTCCAGATGGGAAGGGGAGAAGGGAGAGGAAATTGGGGCAAGGCCAACAACGCCCTTTGATGGTGGTTTTGTGAACGAGGACAGTTGGCCCCTGAACCTGAAGGTGAACACACAAAATTTGATATTCCTACTGAAAGAACTGAAGCTCAAATAGTTATAGGAATGGAAAGCTGTCTAAAGCCGGAAACTAGTTCAGCAGAAAGTTTTTCAAACGACCTAACAGCGTTCAGAAAAGATAGATTAAATAGAGTTGGTGGTGGAGTATTTATTATTGTCAGACGTAGTTTACCTTGTAGTGAAACTAAAGTAGATAGTGCTTGCGAAATAGAATGGGTTAACAATCGGACTTAACTATTAATTGGATCATTTAAAGACCCCTGACTCATAAGATATAGTTGCTGAACAGTTCAAAGAAAACTTGTGTCTCATTTCAAAAGGTACCCCACTCATACAATTATAGTCGGTGGTGGCTTCAATCTACCCTCGATATGCTGGAAAAATTATACGTTTAAAGCCGGTGGCAGGCATAAAACGTCATCCGAAATTGTACTGAATGCTTTCTCAGAAAACTACTTTGAACAATTAGTTCATGAGCCCACTCGAAGCGTAAATGGTTGCGAATGCATACTAGACCTCTTAGCAGCAAATAATCCTGGACAAATAGGGAGTATCATGACGAATACTGGGATTAGCGACAAGAAGACAGTTGCTACTAGGCTAACTAAGGTAACACCTACAACCATCAGAAAGAAACGCAAAGTACATCAATTAAAAAGATAGTATCGACAGCAGTTGAGAGATATATACCACATAAATTAACAAGTGATGGTATTGATCCCTCATGGTACACAAAACGGATCAAATCGCTGTTGCAGAAGCAACGAAAAAAGCATGCCAAATTTAAAAGATCGCAAAATCCCCAAGATTGTCAAAGTTTTGCGAAGTTCAGGTACTTCGATGCGAGATGTTTTTAATAATTTCCACAACGAAACTCTGTCTCGGAATCTGCCAGAAAATCCAAAGAGATTCTGGTGATACATAAAGCACATCAGTGGCAAGACGCAATAAATACCTTCACTGTGCGATAACAACGGTGAACTCACTGATGACAGTGCCACTAAAGCAGAGTTATGAAACATGGTTTTCCGAAACTCCTTCACCAAAAACGACGAAATAAATATTCCTGAATTCCAATCCAGAACTACTGCCAAGATAAGAAACATAGAAGTAAGTATTCTCGGTGTATCAAAGCAGCTTAAATCACTCAATAAAGGCAAGGCCTCCAGTCCAGACTGTATATCAGCCAGGTACCTTTCAGAATATGCTGATGCAATAGCTCCATATTTAGGAATTATATACAACCGCTCGCTCACAGAAAGTTCCATACCTAAAAACTGGAAAATTGCTAAAGTTACACCAATACCCAAAAAGGGAAATAGGAGTAATCCACTGAATTACAGGCCCATATCACTAACGTCGATTGCAGTAGGGTTAAGGAACATATACTGTGTTCGAACATTATGAATTACCTTAAAGAAAACGATTTATTGACACATAGTCAGCACGGATTCAGAGAACATCATTCTTGTGGAACACAACTAGCTCTTTACGCTCATGAAGTAGTGAGTGATATCGACAGGGGATGTCAAATTTATTCCATACTTTTAAATTTCCAGAAGACTTTTGACACCATTCCTCACAAGGGTCTTCTAACCAAACCATGTGCCTATACAATACTGAATCAGTTGTGTGACTGGATTCGTGATTTTCTTTCAAAAAGGTCACAGTTCGTAGCAATAGACAGAAAATCATCAAGTAAAACAAAAGCAATATCCGGCGTTCCCCAAGGAAGTTGTAACACCTCCGTTTTATTATATTTTTAGCCGATCTGATCTGACCGAATAGCAGCCCATTAATTATTAATTAATGTGACCGTGTACCTAATGGGGCTGGCGATCGGAATTGACTGCTAAGGAGTTGTTACTTTCCAGTTTGTCCTTCTCAAATGCTGTAATAATGAAATGTCTGGTAACAAGAAGAACACCAACACAGTTTCACTAATCAAGAACCTATATTCGTCTCAAAAACACAAAAAGGAGGAGACAGCCACTGCCTTTGTCATACATATCTAATTGCGGCTAATCTCAGCACAGGCTTCTTCGTTATTGATTATCGTCACACATTAATCCATCACTGCAATCCAACACTGCAATCCAACACTGCAATCCAAAGAGATGCCGGCGCGGTAGACGCGAAACCAAAATATCGGCACTAGAATATCACTAATCACTTTCGTAATAATACTTCTTCACTTCCCCAGTATTATTCTAGTACAAAGGGGTTAAACCGCGGCGATGGCCACTCCCTTTGTCGGTAAAGCCTTGCATTACAACAACTGGCCTCCACACACCCCGGCCCGCAACATGGGACTGATTCAACTCACACTCGCTCTCGCAACACGACACAATCGATTGTTTGCCCTATCGACCTGTGCCGAGTGCAAACTTATAGTAAGGGCCTACGGACCCCTTACATCCCCGCCCTCGAAAACTTCTTTGGAGCCTCTGGCGTAAAAGAATCGGCAAGGGAATTAGACATTACTACATCTGAACAAAACACATAGTGTAAATAATTAATGAAATTACAATTCCCCAAATAATTCCTCGACTCCGGTAGTGGGCTGCCTCCACAATGATATTCTACAAAAGGTTATTACATCTCATAAACATGGCATTGTCCAAATTACAATTTTTTTATCAAGCAGCAATAATCCTCTATAGTCCATATTGAATGTAACACACAACATACAATCAAAAAATATTACGTGAATACATGACATATGAATTATTATGTTACAAATTAGTTGTTACAGGCTCTACACCCATTTTCAGGTAATCGTCGAAATGAAATATGAATTTCTAGTTATAATACATCAGAAAATACAATGCAAATAAACATTCTCTTTTACAATTGTCCGTTTAACAACTAAATGTCCTAAATATATCTTAGTAGGTTTATTCGGGTCCTGGTAGCTCTCACTCTTGACCGGACCTCATCTGGAGTGTCATTCAGTTTTCCGGTCCCTCCACCTCTTTCTCTATAATCAGACGAATTATTAAAATGATTCCTTTGGTCATTACTTCCCTCTCGGTTTTGATCATTAGCTGGCTTGTGCTCCTGTGATCGAACAGATTCCAACTGTTCCAGTATCTCCATCAAGGCCTCCCTATCTTTAATTAGGCTCCCGGATATAGTTTCTTGCATTCTCTGGCTCAGTCTTCTTTTTATCGCTGATATCATTACGTCATCACTCAGGGGTTGTTCCAAGGTCTCGTTCAATTCCCACAATTGTTCGGCAGACTCTCTCAACGTTCCTCTCCATGTATTAAGTGACTTGTGGTGTAATAGGTCCGCAAGTGCTGCACACTGATGACTTTTGGACCAGTATTTCTTCAAGATTTCCCCTTCAAACTGATCAAAACTAGTAGTCCCTTTCTTCTTCCTGACTCCCCAAGTGAAGGCCTCACCTTCCATTGCAACCCTCTGGTCATCCTCTTCTCGTTGTACGGCTATAACATTTCTCAGATTGACAGCCAGTTGGTTTTGCCTATCTCCTATCCCCTTAACGGCATCATTGCATTGTTTCTGCATCTGCGTCACCTCGTTGATTCGATGATTGCAATTTGTTTCCACTTCGGTGATCCTTTCTCCCAATTCGGCTTTAGTTTCTTCAATATCGTCTCCTATCTTTTTTGTTAACTGTCCTTCCATCTTCTGCACGTCTCCCTGGACTTGGTCTATGCTCTTCTGTAGCTTCCTCTCTCTCTCGTTGATGTCCATCTTCAATTGTTCTCGTAACTCCTGCATTTCCTTCTTCAGATTACATTCCATCTTCATTTGCGATGTTTTGATCTCTTGTGCTATAGTTTCCTTAAATGACCTTTCTAAGCTTTCTTTGGTTTCTTGTAACTCTTCCTTAAATGATTCTCTAGTTGCCTTGGTTTCCTTTAACAAGTCTGCTAAAATTGACCGTATATCTGCATCCTCTGAAACTGGCTTATCTCTCGTCGTTTGTCCCGGTGTCTCGGGGTAACTAGTTGAATGTGCTAATGGGCTATCTAATGACAATCCATAACCACTGATTCCTGATTCATCTCTGTCTTCCTGTCCTATCCCTTTCCTTTCAACTACTGCCTCACAAACCTGCTTATCTTCAGTAGACATGTTTGGTTTATTTTTAATGCACAGGCAAGTAATATAAAATAACCTCTAGCAACCCAAAACGCTCCTAATTACCGCGAAACTAATCAAACAGTAACTGCAGTAACTTCAGTTAATCCCGAAATTGACACAATATGTATGAATACTGAACATAACGGTTCTCAAAACCTAATAATTTCAAATAGCAATTTTCACATACACAGTTTATGAAAAATATATTAAACAAGGCAAATCACACCCTTCATTAAATCTATAAATGTAAAATCCCCAAAAACAATGAGCATATCTGCATAATGACCATTTAGACAGCGCAGCATGCATCAATAAGTATGCTATATTTCAGAGTATGTTACGCAAACTTTTCGGAAATTACTGTAATTGGGCACTTTTCCTAATGTGAAACTCAGTTTAAAATTGTTTATTTACCGCGAAGACTGCACACTGCAATTTAATGTTATGCCAGCCAGCCGTCTTCACTCACCAACTGACGTTAACACGAGTCGCGATGTTTTGACGTTTGAAGTGGGCGTGGCGCTGTACTGTCACCGGAGCCATGTGAAGTCGCGCTGAAGATCTGCGGCGAGTCGTCGTAGTTCTCAGCCGGACGCTCAGTGGCGCTGCAGGCGGGCGTAGTTTGTAGTTTGGCCGCTAGATGCCGGGTTGGCGCTCGGTGTCTCGAAGTCGCGCTGAAGATCCGTGGCGAGATGTCGTAGTTCTCAGCTGGCCGCTCCATGGCGCTGCAGGCGGGCGTAGTTTGTAGTTCGGCTGCTAGATGCCAGGTTGGCGCTCGGTGTCTCGAAACCGCGCTGAAGATCCGTCAGTGTAGTGCGTCTCTGCCTGACCTACTCCTTGCACAGGTAGTTGGGATGACGTGTGAAATCACCTCGCAGATCGAAGCTCTTTGGCGCGGCTGCTGCACGGGTCTGTGTGACGTCACTCAACAATTGCGTCGCCACAATAAATTGTCGCCTGCATAACAGTTTATGGGTCCACATGAATTTGCTCGATTTTCGTCATTCAAAGAGCAATTTCGGTCACGATATTACCACTAAACACTTCTTTAAAGCTTTCGTGACTAATTCTTGGCTCGTTTTGCTATTGTAATGTTCACACGTGTCTTTCTTTGGTGTTCACTTTTCACAGTTTTTCGCGCGGATTTACGCATTTGCACATTATAACACAGTTTATCGACACTATTATTCTTATCTAATATGGCGAGAAAAAACAGTTTAGTCACAACTGTAAGATGCTATTACTTCATATTGTTCAAAATGCACTGTCTCTTGTTGTGATTTCAAAGTTTATACTCTGTCTTCATCCGAAATTGAAAAAAATATTTTCTCGCGTTAAGCAAGATAAAATTGCCTATTGTTCTTACTATTTGTCCGAAAATTGCACTTGTCCTTTCACGGTAAGCCACGGTGCAACACCTCCGATTGATATTTTTAGCCGACCTGATCTGAACGAATGGCAGCCCAATAATTATTAATTAATGTGACCGTGTACCTAATGGGGTTGGCAATCGGAATTGACTGCTAAGGAGTTGTTACTTTCCAGTTTGTCCTTCTCAAATGCTGTAATAATGAAATGTCTGGTAACAAGAAGAACACCAACACAGTTTCACTAATCAAGACCTATATTCATCTCAAAAACACAAAAAGGAGGAGACAGCCACTGCCTTCGTCATACATATCTAATTGCGTCTAATCTCAGCACAGGCTTCTTCGTTATTCATTATTGTCACACGTTAATCCATCACTGCAATCCAACACTGCAATCCAAAGAGATGCCGGCGTGGTAGACGCGAAACCAAAATATCGGCACTAGAATATCACTAATCACTTTCGTAATAATACTTCTTCACTTCCCCGGTATTATTCTAGTACAAAGGGGTTAAACCGCGGTGATGGCCACTCCCTTTGTCGGTAAAGCCTTGCATTACAACAACTGGCCTCCACACACCTCAGCCCGCAACATGGGACTGACTAAACTCACGCTCACTCTCGCAATACGACACAATCGATTGTTTGCCCTATCGACCTGTGCCGAGTGCAAACTTATAGTAAGGGCCTATGGACCCCTTACAAAGTGTTATAGGTCCTCTATGTTTTCTGATCTGTTAATGATATAGGAGACAATCTGAGTAGCCCTATTATATTGTTTGCAGATGATGCTGTCATTTACCGTATTGTAAAGTCATCAGATGACCAAATCGAATTGCAAAGTGATTTAGATAAGATGTCTGTATGGTGCAAAAAGTGGCAATTGACCCTGAATAAAGAAAAGTGTGAAGTTATTCACATGAGTACTAAAAGAAATCCGATAAATTTCGATTACGCGGTAACTCACACAAATCTTAAGGCTGTAAATTCAACCAGATACTTAGGGATTACATTTACAAGTAACCTAAATTGGAACGATCACATAGATACTGTTGTGGATAGAGCAAACCAAAGACTGCAATTCATTGGCAGAACTCTTAGAAGGTGCAACAGTTGCACTAAAGAGACTGCTTACAACACGCTTGTCCGCCCTATTCTGGAGTACTGCTGTCAGGCGTGGGATCCGCATCAGGTGGGACTGACAGATGGCATCAAAAAGTTCAAACAAAGGTAGTTCATTTTGTACTATCGCGAAATAGGGGAGATAATGCCACAGACATGATATGTGAATTGGAGTGGCAATCATTAAAATAAAGTCGTTTTTCGTTGTAACAGGATCTTCTCATGAAATTTCAGTCACCAGTTTTCTCCTCTGATTGCGAAAACATTCTGTTGACACACACTTAAATAGGGAGAAATGATCATCAAGATAAAATAAGAGAAATCAGGGCTCACACAGAAAAATTTAAGTGTTTGTTTTTCCCACTCACCGTTCGAGAGTGGAATGGTAGGGACACAGCTCGAAAGTGTTTCATTGTACCCTCTGCCAGGCACTTTATTGTGAATATCAGAGTAATCATGTAGATGTAGATGTCCCACCAAAAATTTGAATCCCTGGGCCGCCATCTTGGTTTATGTCAGAGGTGGGAAGGGGAGGTGGGAGGGGGAATGGCAGAGAGCAAACAGCACCCTCTGGTGATGGTGTTCTGAACTAGTTCATTTGGTGTCTGGACCTCAAGGTGAACACTCGGGATGGAGCTACTGTCTAGGGCACAATCAATGGAAACTCAATTTGTTTAAATAAACAATATACCACAATGCATACAAAATAAAGACTTATATTTGTCCTGTCTGGCAGGCCAATATGGACCGAGTCCTTTTCCCTCCAGTTTTCAGGTGAGGCCAGAGGGGGGTGGATGTTGGTTAGTGTAGGTAGCCCAATTGACCTATTTTCCCGCCAAAATTTGAATTTCCCACCGTGATGTCAGTGCGACATCGCCACATATATGGCCGCCATCTTGGATCCACCATCTTGAATAGATTTGGCAACGATGCAGAGTGGGGTGATACTGTCCCTGTCCCAGTACTATGGGGTGATGCTGTCCTTGCCCCACCACAACTGTGTTTTTTAAATCGTTTATTTCACATGAGAAAGCTATCCGCAAGATGGGTTCTGCGATTGCTCACACTTGACCAAAAACGGAATCGTGTGAAGTGTTGCAAGGATTGTGTTGTAGTTTACACTGATGAGTCTGCTGTGTTATTTCCGGAAAATGCTTTCAAGATTTGGTTCCAAAAATGTTCAAATGTGTGTGAATTCCTAAGGGACCAAACTGCTGATGTCATCAGTCCCTAGACTTACACACTACTTAAACTAACTTATGCTAAGAGCAAAACACACACCCATGCCCAAGGGAGGACTCGTACCTCCGGCGGGAGCGGCCGCACAATCCGTAACATGGCACCCTCAAACCGCGTGGCCGCTCCACACGGCCAAGCTTTGGTTACCTAATACATTCACAGTCTATGATGCTGAATTACGAAGGGCGTTTGAAAAATCCCGGCAAAGTCCGAGAGATGGCACCACCGGTGCGTATCGAGGTCATTTTTAGTTAGTAGCATCTTTGGAGAGAACGCACACCAAGTTTCAGCCATATTGGTCTATTTATTTGTGTTTGGCATTCGTGTGAATCAAGGAAGTCGAGTGATTGCCAAAAAATAGACGAAAAAGAATTTCGTGTGGTGATTAAACATTATTTTATGAAAGGCAAAACCCCTCAGGAGACTAAAGAGAAGCTTGATAAACATTACGGTGACTGTACCTTTCACTAGAACAGTTTATAAGTGGTTTCAAAATTTTCGGCGTGGCCATATGGGCACAAGTGATGCTGAACTTTCTGGACGACCTGTGGAGGTTACGACTCCAGAAATCATTGATAAAATCCATGATATGGTTTTGGATGACAGAAGAGTTAAGGTGCGTGAGATTGCTAGTGTTGTGGGCATCTCGAATGAACGGGTACGTAATATTTTGCATAAACATTTGGACATGAGAAAGCTATCTGCAAGATGGGTTCCGCGATTGCTCACGCTTGACCAAAAACGGAACCGTGTGAAGTGTTGCAAGGATTGTTTGCAGCTGTTCAGGAAGAATCCACAGGACTTTAAGTGTCGTTTCGTCACTGTGGATGAAACATGGATATATTACTATACTCTTGAGACCAAACAACAATCTAAATAATGGGATATCAAGGGAGAATCTGCACCAAAAAAGGCGAAGACCATTCCTTTGGCTGGAAAGGTTATGGCGACTGTCTTTTGGGATTCGCAAGGGATAATCCTCATCGACTATCTGGAAAAGGGAAAACTATTACAGGTGCATATTATTAATCGCTACTGGACCGTTTGAAAACCGAGCTGCAAGAAAAACGCCGGCGATTGGACCGCAAAAACGTCCTTTCTCATCACAACACTGCACCAGCACACACCTCAGCAGTTGTGGTCGCAAAATTAATAGAAATAGGATTCCAACTCGTTTCACATCCCCTCTGTTCTCCAGACTTGGCTCCCTCAGACTACTATTTGTTCCCCAATTTGAAGAGATGGCTGGTGGGACAAAGATTTTATTCAAATGAGGAGGTGATTGCACGCAACTAATAGCTATTTTTCAGACTTGGACAATTCCTATTATTCGGAAGGGATCAACAAATCAGAACAGCGTTGGTCGAAATGTATAAGTCTAAAAGGAGACTGTGTCGAAGAATAAGATAGGTTTACCCCAAACACGTAAGTTGTTTTTATTTTTGCACAGACTTTTCAAACGCCCCTCGTATATGTCATCTTGAGGGAGTTGGAGAAGATGTGGTGTAATCTTTCTACTAGATTCCTCATCTACATCTATTCCATAAGGGCCCTTCAGGTTATTCCTGACATATATCCAGCAGCAAATATACTGAGATGATCCATGAGCCTCTACACCACATTTAGAGGCAGGGCAAGAAGGTGTCATTTGCTGGGTACCAAGACAAGCGGGAAATCAAGTTTAAGTAGCAGCAGATGAAGCAGGTAAGGATACCTGCTTGGAAAATACAGTTTCACGATGTACTGCCCATGTACATGCAGTTACATCACTGTTGAAGCACAGGACCACACATCTGTGGGAGGAGAGGTCATTAAGGTTGAGGAACAAGAAGTTGCTTCAGTGATGTAAGTATTCCTTCTTCTGGCTGCAGCAGTGGGAGGAAGTAATATAGTGTGCCTCCAGAAAGAGCACTGTCCTCTGTCCTCAGGCACATGGATTCCTCCTCGAGTGAGAGGATGCATCAGTATGCTGTGCTTTTGATATACAGACCACATTTTCACAGAATATGTTTTATATCAAGACTAGTTGACACGTGTGAATAATTCACACTCTATCCCGAACAGTCACAATAGGTAATATAAATGGAGAAATAAGTAAATGCAAGGAATTATTAAAAAGATGTATTATATTTTGAATAGCAGTAACAAATATTAGTCTCATTGTAAAAAATCGATATGATTGTATAACATAGTTATCTGTGAAGAATATAAACAGCAGATATTGTCTTTATCAGTCAAGCAGCAGTAGCTAGCAGAGACAGAAGCAGGAACAGGGAAGTACTCGATTTTGTGACTTTTACGAGTTCCTGACCAAGAGCGAATTGTATGATTTCATATGTGTGCTTTGATAGTTTACTTTCTTGAGTTTCAGCATGTTAAATTAATATCTAATACACACAGTTCTCGCGTTTTCATTTGTGTCGGAAAGTAAACTTACCTTGTGACATACTACAAGTTACAAATCAGAAGCGAATTATTTAGTCATACCTGAGTGCTTCGGTAGCTCGGTTTTTGAATCTCTGCGTATTAATCTAATTTATTAGAGACAGTTGTTGCCTTTTCGCCAGGGTCTACAGTAGAGTTACGCAGCATGTGTTGATAGTTTGTCTGAGTAGTGTAGTTTTCCATGTTCTTTAGTAAGGATATGGTCTGTGATCGTTGTGTGTGGATGTGAACCGAGTTGGTGACACTTCGCTCTCAGCTCCAGGCTGTGATGGCTTTGGTTACACAGCTTGACGCTGCAGTGGGTGGGCGCCACTGTTGTGGGGCAACTGTGGGGATCGAATGGACATCCAGCATGTCTGAGTCCTCTGATCTGCCCTCATTGATAGCCAGCCCAGTTACTGCTCACACTGAGGTTGACCCCTCACCTGTAGTCGAGTGGGAGTCGCCTTGGGGCGTGGCAGGCGGCAAAAGACTTCCCAGGGGCTGCATGTAAGACTTCCCCTATTAGTCTGACCAACAGGTTGCAGGTGTTGTCTGTGGACACCATGGGGGCTCAGCCAGATGCAGTCGCCTGTCCTGTTTCAGAGGAAACCTCTCAACCTGCAAGATCCAGGCTATCACAGAGGAAAGGATTATTGGTAGTTGGGAGCTCCAATGTTAGGCGCATTATTAGGCTCCTTAGGGACATAGCTGGAAAGAAGGTGAAGAAAGCCATGTGCATTCCTTGTGCGTACCGGATGGGGTCATTCCAGACATGGAACAGGTCATTCTGGATGCCATGAAGAGCGCAGGGTGCAACCAATTGCAGGTGGTGGCTGATGTCGGTACCAGTGATGTGTGTCACTTTGGATCAGAAGAGATTCTCTCTGGTTTCAAGAGCCTAACAGAAGTGGTAAAGGCTGCTAGTCTTGCTTGCGAGATGAAATCAGATCTCATCATTGGCAGCATAGTCAATAGGACCGATTGCGGACCTCTGGTACAGAGCCGAGTGGAAGGTCTGAACCAGAGGTTCAGAGGGTTCTTCGACTGTGAAGGCTGCAGATTCTTCGACTTGGGCTATAGCGTAGTTGGGTTTCACGTTCCGCTGAATAGCTCAGGAGTCCACTACAGGTAGGGGGTTGCTACACTGGTAACAGGTGCTGTGTGGCTTGAACAGGGCGATTTTTTAGGTCAGAGGGTCTCGGGGAAACACAAAAATTGGTTCACTCTCGAAGTGTGAAGGCATAACACAGGAAGAAGTAGATACAGGAACCGTCGGCAAAACAGTTGTAAACTGTCTCGAAACCTGTCAGAAAATTCAAAGAGATTCTGGTCGTCTGTGAATTATGCTAGCGGGAAGACACAATCAATGCCTTCTCTGCGTGATAACAATGGGAATAGTATCAACGACAGTGCTTCCAAAGCATAGTTACTGAACACAGCCTTCCGAAATTCCTTCAACAAAGAAGACGAAGTAAATATTCCAGAATTCGAATAGAGTCCAGCTGCCAACATGAGCAACGTAGGAGCAGATATCCCCAGAATAATGAAGGAACTTAAATCACTTAAATAAAGGCAAGTCTTCCGGTCTAGACCGTATACCAGTTAGGTTCCTTTCAGAGTATGCTGTACAATAGCTCCATGCTTAACAACCGTATACAACCGTTCGTTCGACGAAAGATCCATGCCCAAAGACCAGAAACTTGCACAGGTCACACCCATATTCAAGAAAGGTAGTAGGAGTGATCTACTAAATTACAGGTCCATATCATTAACGTCGATGCACGGCAATGATTTTGGAACATATATTGTGTTCGAACATTATGAATTACCTCGAAGAAAACCATCTACTGACACACAGTCGAACACCAATGCCGGCCAGAGTGGCCGAGCGGTTCTAGGCCCTTCAGTCTGGAATCACGCGACCGCTACTGTCGCAGGTTCGAATCCTGTCCCGCATCATGGATGTGTGTGATGTCCTTAGGTTAGTTAGGTTTAAGTAGTTCTAAATTCTAGGGGACTGATGACCTCAGATGTCTCATAGTTCTCAGAGCCATTTGAACCATTCAACACCGATTTAGAAATCTTGTGAAACACAACTAGCTCTTTACACACACGAAGTGTTGGGTGCTATTGACAAGGGATTTGTGTACTATTGACAAGGGATTTCAAAATGATTCCGTATTTCTAGATTTCCAGAAGGCTTTTGAGACTGTGCTGCACAAGCGTCTTGTAGCGAAATTGCGTGTTTATGCAATATCGTCTCAGTTATGTGACTGGATTCGTGATTTCCTGTTGGAGAGGTCACAGTTCGTGGATTATTGACGAAAAGTCATCGAGTAAAACAGAAGTGATTTCTGGCGTTCCCCAAGGTAGTATTACAGGGCCTTTGCTGTTCCTTATCTATATAAACTATTTATGGGACAATCTGAGTAGGCGTCTTAGGTTGTTTGCAGATGACACTGTCGTTTATGGATTGGTACAGTCATCAGAAGGTGAAAACAAATTACAAAACGATATAGAAAAGATATCTATATGGTACAAAAATTGGCAGTTGACCCTAAATAACGAAAAGTGTGAGGTCATTCAAATGAGTGCTAAAAGGAATCCGTTAAACTTCGGTTACGCGATAAATCAGTCAAATCTAAAGTCAGTAAATTCAACTAAATACCTAGGAATTACAATTACTAACAACTTAAATTGGAAGGAACACATAGAAAATGTTGTGGGGAAAGCTAACCAAAGAGTAAGTTTTATTGGGAGGACACTTAGGAAATGTAAAAGATCTACTACAAGACTGCCTATACTACGCTTGTCCGTACTCTTTTAGAATATTGCTGCACAGTGTGGGATCCTTACCACATAGGATTGATAGAGTAAATCGAGAGAGTTGAAAGAAGAGCATCACGTTTTGTATGATCGCGAAATAGAGAAGAGAATGTCACTGAAATGATACAGGGTTGGGTTGGACATCATTAAAACAAAGACGTTTTTCGTTGCGGCGGAATTTTCTCACAAAATTCCAATCACCAGCTTCCTCCTCTGAATGCGAAAATATTTTGTTGGCGCCGACCTATATCGGAGAAACGATCACCATAATAAACAACAAAAATCAGAGCTCGCGCGAAAAGATATAGGTGTTCGTTTCTTCCGCGGGCTGTACGAACTTGAAATAATAGAGAATTATTGTGATGGTGGCTCGATGAATACTCTGCCAGGCACTTAAATGTGATTTACAGAATATCCATGTAGATGTAGATTGGTTTGATTTTTATATGTTGTAATGCAGAATCGAAATCTGTAATGAAGAGGGCAGTTTAATTTGGTGGAACTCCTGCAAGAGATTCCTACAATACTATACATCTTCCTATGTATTTAAAAAAAAATGGGCCACTGACAGGAATCTCAAGTGAGATAAACTGAACTGAAGCAAATTTAAGAGTATTGTTAAATTGTCTAACATCTTCTAGGTAGTTCTTGGTATAATAATCATTCTGCTCTATGAGGTTTTGAAGCTCTTCACAAACTCTAAGCTAACACTTTGTAGCTGAATTGTCACTGAACTCGCCCGCAAACAACCTTGCCGAGACATTGAAAGCACATTTGGTCCATATTACTAACACTGTGTGTTTGCACTTCACTGTGTTTAGGAAAAACACGGTCTGAACAATATGTTTTTGGAGTTTTATGTAACTGTTTTTTTTGCATTGATGTTTTGGTGGAGACACAATAGGTACGTTGGTGTTACAAAGTGTTGTCTTGCACATTGTTGCTTTGAGCATTGAATCAGCCTTGTCTTCGATTGCCTGAGCTTCTCTATGTTGCTGAAATCGAAGTTGGCTTTGTTTGTCACTTTGGCATTTCTTCTTCTGTGGTCTGTGAACTGTTGCAATGGTGCTGAGGGCCCTAAGTTGGAGACCTACCTTTCGGTCTTCATGTTGTGACCCGTGGGAATGTGAAAACCGGGAACAGAGAAGAAAAAAAACAGTGGTGTTTGGTTTTCTGTAATTAATCTTTTGTTAAGAAAGATTAATAAGAAGTAAGTATTCCAGGCAGTAAATCTTTGTTTTATTTTTATTGGTGATGCATACTAATAGTTTTGATATAATTCAGTTTATTCATGCAGTACACAACCCTTGTTTATAGAAAGTAAACAACTCCAACCGCAGTTGTGCATGATGATAAAATTAGGTTGTCAATAGATGACGCTTTCTAAATTCCTTACATCGTTTTGTATATATGAAATTGCCTGGTAGACTGCTCTCATGTAAAGGGCTTAAAAAGCTGCAAGAGCTGTCGTGCATGTTAGTTAAACATATCATCAACAGCTGATACTTTCTGTTCTTTAGCGGAATCATTAACTTTAACTGTTTGTGTATTTTTTCTCATTAGCGGTGAACGAAATCCTGAGAATGGTGTCTCAATCATTACGTTTGAGTAAGCAGTATGGGGTACATGGCGTACCGACAAAAAAACACTGGTGAGAAATAATGTGTATGATATGACGGCTGCACCTGACCGACCGTGTGACCTGCCCTCTACGGGGTGATTCAGTAAAGCGTTTACAAACTGACATGGCACATTGGGCATACAACAAGGATCAGTAATCACATAGGCACTAAAGGTCTCAAAGGACATCTGGGGCTACTAAATGGCATTGCAGGTATTTAGTCACATCCTGCAAATGGACACCCACTACAGGAGATGTTTAACGTTATGTCCAGATGCATCGAGACACGCCTGACATCGACTTTATATTGAACGGCTCTCCATCTCAAGACATCTTGCTGCCGCAACAATCCTGCCCACTAGGTCTTCGGTAACATAGCAGGTGTTTCATACACAAAGCCATTCCGATACCCCCACAGGAAAAAATCGGTTGGGGACAGATCGCGTGAAAGTTGTGGCCATGCGACTCACCCACCACGATCAATCCAGTGATTGGGGAAGATTACCTGCGGATGTGTCCTCACTTGTCTGCTGAAAGTTGCGGATGTTCTGTGGTGCGGTGTCGAACAGGTATAGGAATATCATTCAGCATATACAGCATCACCTCTCCCAGGAATACGAGGTACGTGCGACCATGAAGTCGGTCCAGGAGAATGTATGGCCCAGCTGACTGTCTCCAACAATGATAGCCCACATGTGAACGTAGCACATTCTCGTGGCGTTTGCGACCCCTGGTTCCTATGCGATTACTGATCCTTGTTGCATGCCTGATATGTCATGTCAGCTCGTAAATGTTTTTTTTTTAATCAATCACGGTTCCTTGTTACATAATTTTAGTTGTTGTGTACCAGTAGTCTGTGAATTTTAACAATGAAGTGAACTGAGGCATGCGTATTTTGTTCTATTGTGTGGAAGAATGAGTGTGAGTGAGAGTGAACGTAGCATGTTGGCTGAGAATGATATTTCATATTTGCCGTTTGGTACATAATTTTTCATAAATTAAACACATTCGTCTCTAGTAATCTTACAAGGACTCTGATGACCCCGCTGTTGAGGGCCCAATGCATGATATCAGCACTATCATCTGCTGCTGGTTTTGTTCCTGGGTGAAAATTGCACCACACCTCTTCTCTTTTTCTTGGAAAGCCTTAATTTTTTTAATTTTTATTCTGAATTTTTCTCTGTTTTGAATGTCCTTTAGTTATGTTTGTCTTGTCTTTTTGGGTATCTTTGATCTACTGGTTTTCTGATTTCTGTTCTTTTTTTTTACTGATATTTTTGAAGATTTTTTTGGTTAATCTATTTTCCTCCATTCTTTTGACATGTCCAAATAAACTGACCCGCCTTCTCCAGATTGTTTATGAGAGTTTGTGAATTTTTTTGACATCGTCCTGTGCTGATTTATTTGTAAATAATGCAAATGAAAGAAAATAGATGTTAATTTTTGTAGAAAGTGGCCTCATGCTCATTGTACACACTTCACAAGAAAGAAGAGTTTATTTCTGATATTCGTCATTAACATTAAAGGTAAAAAGCTTGTTAATCTTCAGTAATTGATAAAAATCTATTATTTTTCATTATTTCTATTTTGACCTTACATGCTTTGTATTTTATCCCCTGTTTAGGACAAGATAGAAATAATATGTAAAGTTAAAAAATTTCTTAATATCTGTAACTGATATATAAATAAGAATTATTCCATTATTTATAAATGCACCAAATAGATGTAATTTGTAAAAAACCACACATATTTTCGACTGAAACGTCTTGCAGTATTTTCTAGATGAATGAAATGAACCATTCCATCCTTTCCTTAATCTTGTTAGCCACTTCAAACTGAAGTCCTGTGTTCTTGTACTCCTCATTATAAGTTATTTTTGTTAGATATACTGATGCTGCTGGTCATCTTTGGCACGCAGTTGTAAAAGTCGGCAATAATCAGTATGTGGAAAATCCATGCAGTCCTCCCGTCTTATACTGTATTTATGCATATAAGGCGACCTACGATATTTTCTTTGTGTGCCGAGTAAAATCACGTGTTTCAGATGAAAACGCCTCGGGAATGTAAGTCCAAAAATTTAACATAAAACTTACACGTGTCTTTTTTGTTGATTGTATCAAAACACGAGCTTGTGTAGTGACATATTGTGTATTCTCCTGCAACGCTTTGCAAAAACGCGGTTTAGCATCAGTTATAATCAGTATTTGAACTTTATACAATCTTTGCATTAGTATCGACGTTCAAAGACTCGTCCGCACCGAATTTTAATGAATAAACATACATTTTTGAAAAATTTCGGTAATTACGATGTTTTTGGGCTCTTGCAAACTTACGTTTTCGGGAATCTTCCTGAATATGAAATACAGAATGGGTAAAGAGAAGGAAGGGATGGGTGGGAATCTGTAACTTCCAGCCACACAGGGCACTGTCATGATGCAATGGCAAAAGTTGGAATTTGTTGACTCGAATCTGGATTTACTACTCCTCATGGGCTTCGGCGTTCGTACACTGCCTCTGACCAACTCACATTTCCAATTTATCGCATGCTGTGATGCAGTGACCCTCGTCCATTACTCGCAAATTATTGTTCCCATAGGAATTCGGTCGATATTAATACATCCATAGCGAAACAAACGTCAAGGAGCTGTCGCTCTCTAACAGAAATATATATGCAGAGTGAACACTAATAAAACCGACAAACCGCATGAACGGATACTTGACTGCAAATGGAGGGAAAAAGATCCTATGAAGATATGTCCAGACATGCATCGTTGCCATGGTAGATGGCAGTGGCCTACAACAGGAGTGTATTTGCTCTGCATTCATCGTAAATTAACGCCATTGTCGAATAACCTGAAAACATTTAAGAGAAACAGTAAAATTTGTACCACATCTTTCTGATGTTGCAACAGATCTATCGTTTTCGCTGTAAGTCGCTTCAATTCTAAAAGGCTATTGGTAATGCCCACAGCATATCAGACCCATAAACTGAAAGATAATCAGCCAGCTTAGTTTAAAGTTATTTGTTTATTGTTGTATGATGCGTTGCACCAGGCACAACGCAGACCCACTGAATATGCTGTGGCCACACACAGGTTGAATCAGTTACTGTTCATAAACTGATGGAAATCGCGCTGACTACTGTCAAGCAGTTGGAAGGTGCTGCGAATGGGTGTGCAGGAAGAGCTACTGAGAGACATGTACCAGTGACACTGTACCAAAGGAACATCAAATACTATCATTTCCTGTGGATATTGCCTTTTTTGCAGGAAATACAGGATCTATTATTACTCGTCCACTTGACTGTGAGTGGCATGGCAGTAGTAGGTCTAGGTGCCCTAGGTGCCCTGTACAGGGGATACAGGAATCAGGGAGAACTGAGGTTTCTACATCCATCCACCTACCCAACAAGTTTGAGGTGCTGTCTTCCAGCGAAACACTGAGCCAGTCAGACTCACTTCACATGTTCGGAAATGTGTTTTGTCTCATGTCCAAGGGAGGAAAACGTAGAAGTGGAGATGTCTAGTAATCATCAGCAGTAGGAGGACAGTGTGAGTTCTGAGTCAAATTTCTGATGTCAGCATTCCTGGGGACACCAATGTCAGCACCCAGTAATTGTACTTATGACATCAACATCAGCATTCTACATTCCCTCTCGTATCCCCATCCCCCTCTCTCTTGTGGCCAAAGGTGTTAAACATTTGCAAAGATGCCAATGGGCCCCATGACACCAATGCCATACAAGCTCAATCCCTGACCCTTCGAGCAATTTTAATTTTTGCAATTCAATTGTGTGCACTATCATTTACTGTCTCTACTTCATCCAGTAGGAAGCATCGCTAGCAGCAGCAGTGATCAGCTGGGAAGAGGAAGACTATCATTAAATATACTGTCCACCCATCTCCAGTTGTTACTGATTATCAATGTTTCGCTATACTTAGGTTTTATTATTGTTAAAAATGAGGACACACAGATGTTCCTGCCTGAAAAACAGCAACAGCAGCAAAAGCAACAGTAACAGTCATTCTCTGCAGGATGTCTTCCTGAATTAGAGCACCTGGTGTTGTTCAACTATTTAAAGCCACAGTTGCAGCCAGAACTACCACAGCTGACTGAGCTGCAGGCAAGCCCCACAAAAGCACTGCTTTTCGCTAACATTTATAACATGACAACAAATGGATCAAAACAGGTTAATGTGGGTCCATTGCCTGACTGTGACTTTGATGTGATAGTAGAGGTGGAAATTGCACAACACATTGGTGCTAAAGTTCAGTATCCTAGGTGCAAGTGGGACTATATTTGTGCTATGATGGAATATATAGAGAGGAAGATAACAGACAAGTATGACCCACCTCATTCATACTCTACTTACTTTCACTTTCTTGGTCCTAAGACATCTGTAGTATATATGTATGGGGAGGCAACGAAGGCAATGCTAGAATTAACGACATGGGACACAAACTTATATCTATATCACTGCTGTCCAGGGGTGTCTCCTGACACACATTGGGCCTAGAATCTCATTGATCGGAGTAGAAATGTCTTCACTGATGAGTCCTGTTTCGAATTGAGCTCTGAGAACCGTGATAACGTGTCTCAAGGTTACTGGACAGCAGTGGAATAGCAACCTGACTGTCGTCACAACCAGGACTGATGGTCAGAGGTGCCTATTTTTTTATCCCTTTGGTTGTCATGCGCTGCATCCTTATGGTATAGAGGTACACTGGCGATATTTTATGTCCTGTTTTGTTGCCCTTCACAGCGAGCCATTCTAGGCATTTCAGCAAGATAATAACCGCTTGTGCATGACTAAAGTTTATGCTGCTTTTCTTTGTGCTTCTCAACCCCTACCTTGCCTGGCAAGTTTGCCAGAGCTCTCCCCAGTTTGAAACATTTGGAGCATTATAGGAAAGGCCATCCATCCAGCAAGAGATTTCGAGATCTAACATGCCAGTTGGACAGAATTTGACACGACGTCCATCAGGAGGACAACCAACAACTCTTATCAATCAGTGCAAAACAGAATACGTGCTTGCATAAGAACTGGAGGTGGACCAATGCGTTGTTGACTTGCTCAATTTGCGAAGCTCTTTCTCTTGATTAAATAACCGAATTTTTATTAAATTGCAATCATTTGTTTGTCTGTAAAAATGCGTAATGTCCATCAATTTCCACCCCATTTGGATAATTCCTCTACCATGCAGCGTTTCTTTTTGTCTCAGTGTACCTCAATCAGACTGCTCACATTTTGCTTTTCGTACAGAAATGCATTTCTACTAAGTTAAGATTCCTAAAAGCATTCACTAAGTATTTTTACAGGCTCCAGGTCGTCAGTACAAAAATTTTATCTGCTGCCATGTGTAAACCAGCGCCTGTGCTATTACACAAGCGTTATATTAAAGCAGCAATGTTATTTCGTAGGTTCTAAGGGAAAGAACCAGTGTATCAAATGTAAACTGTTATCTACCTGTCCATAGCTCTAATTATTTAATGAGAAAATCGAGACACTGTTGTATGTGAGGTAGTATCATTTCTTGAAGAATGTGGCTGATCTACACTCCTGGAAATTGAAATAACAACACCGTGAATTCATTGTCCCAGGAAGGGGAAACTTTATTGACACATTCCTGGGGTCAGATACATCACATGATCACACTGACAGAACCACAGGCACATAGACACAGGCAACAGAGCATGCACAATGTCGGCACTAGTACAGTGTATATCCACCTTTCGCAGCAATGCAGGCTGCTATTCTCCCATGGAGACGATCGTAGAGATGCTGGATGTAGTCCTGTAGAACGGCTTGCCATGCCATTTCCACCTGGCGCCTCAGTTGGACCAGCGTTCGTGCTGGACGTGCAGACCGCGTGAGACGACGCTTCATCCAGTCCCAAACATGCTCAATGGGGGACAGATCCGGAGATCTTGCTGGCCAGGGTAGTTGACTTACACCTTCTAGAGCACGTTGGGTGGCACGTGATACATGCTGACGTGCATTGTCCTGTTGGAACAGCAAGTTCCCTTGCCGGTCTAGGAATGGTAGAACGATGGGTTCGATGACGGTTTGGATGTACCGTGCACTATTCAGTGTCCCCTCCACGATCACCAGTGGTGTACGGCCAGTGTAGGAGATCGCTCCCCACACCATGATGCCGGGTGTTGGCCCTGTGTGCCTCGGTCGTATACAGTCCTGATTGTGGCGGTCACCTGCACGGCGCCAAACACGCATACGACCATCATTGGCACCAAGGCAGAAGCGACTCTCATCGCTGAAGACGACACGTCTCCATTCGTCCCTCCATTCACGCCTGTCGCGACACCACTGGAGGCGGGCTGCACGATGTTGGGGCGTGAGCGGAAGACGGCCTAACGGTGTGCGGGACCGTAGCCCAGCTTAATGGAGACGGTTGCGAATGGTCCTCGCCGATACCCCAGGAGCAACAGTGTCCCTAATTTGCTGGGAAGTGGCGGTGCGGTTCCCTACGGCACTGCGTAGGATCCTACGTCTTGGCGTGCATCTGTGCGTCGCTGCGGTCCGGTCCCAGGTCGACGGGCACGTGCACCTTCCGCCGACCACTGGCGACGACATCGATGTACTGTGGAGACCTCACGCCCCACGTGTTGAGCAATTTCGCGGTACGTCCACCCGGCCTCCCGCATGCCCACTATACGCCCTCGCTCAAAGTCCGTCAACTGCACATATGGTTCACGTCCACACTGTCGCGGCATGGTACCAGTGTTAAAGACTGCGATGGAGCTCCGTATGCCACGGCAAACTGGCTGACACTGACGGCGGCGGTGCACAAATGCTGCGCAGCTAGCGCCATTCGACGGCCAACACCGCAGTTCCTGGTGTGTCCGCTGTGCCGTGCGTGTGATCATTGCTTGTACAGCCCTCTCGCAGTGTCCGGAGCAAGTATGGTGGGTCTGACACACCGGTGTCAATGTGTTCTTTTTTCCATTTCCAGGAGTGTATTTTGTTTGTTAAACTTCGATTTATAACTATGATGTTTGCTCTACATGTACAAAGTAGACATTAATTGGTTAATTAGCATTTTTTGAATATTTTATTACCACAATGCGGATACACTGAAAAAATGACATTTGCGTGCCCATATGTCATCCTTGTCATGTATGAGAAGCCCTAAAAAGTGGCGGCTACCTCTAACACTATTAGGGGCACTGGAACTAAAAAGTATAATAAATTTTTGCTATACACCAGAGAATTGACGTGATGCAACACAGCTACCATGTGTGTTTGTGTAAGGATACTGTACCTGCTCTGGCCAGTCTAGTATTGTGATGTGGGTGCTACTGAAGAGTATGTGCACATAACTACAAATGTGTCACTGTGTGCTGTAGTCAAGTAGCCGGTACACTTACGGCAGAGGCATCGTGAACCAGCTATGAGTGGTATCCAGTATTGTACATGCGCCAGCCATGCTGTGTTTTCCCACTGACATGCACACAATGGCACACTCCGCCAGATATGAAACAAGACGCAGCTGATCTGCTTTACAATACTCAAAAGTCACCTAGAACACTCAAAACTTGAAATCTGTAACACCAATGGAATTTCATGATGTCCTACCACTCAAGCATACACCCACTGCTCTTATTCAAGTTAACAGCGTTGCATATACCAAGTTTCTTGCGTTAACCTTTTATATGGAAAGCCAAAAATGGTATTTGTATATATTTACAACTGCCAATAAAGCCATAACTAGGAAATAATAGAGCAGTATCGTTTACCTTGCATATATGACTTCCCTTTTTCAGAGCTTCCTGCTCTTCTCTAAATGTTTTACATATGAACTGTTTAAGATGATGTGTATTTTTCGTTATGCAGGGGAAGTGAGATGTTTTATATTTTTTACATTGATGACAAACACTCTGAACAGTCCTTCTGCTACCTTGCATCAGAGCATGTATAGAAGTCTCATCACTTAAAGTATACCTTCTTCCTTTAGGGTACAAACACAGAAACAGTTGCTAACTTTCTGTTGATTTGAAGCCATATACAGGTTTCACATTCTTGTACTACACTGAATTAAAAACAACTACCGATCGTGGTAGGCAATGTCACTTTTTGCTAACAGCTTTTGCATCCAGCACTGATTGCACACACTTCCTACCATCTTCTGGAAACATGACAAAGGCAGGAAACTTAGTGATAGTTTCTACACTTTACTACCTTTATGCTACCCATACAGATAGTTATTACCAAATGACGATCTCATGTTAAACCGTTTGTTTATGATACTTACCTGTAACTGCTAGTTTCTGGTGGTAGTAGAAATGCACAGTACCATGGGTTTGTAACTCATGACATTGTATTAATAATAGCTTAAGGTATACTGGCACATTGCTGACCTCACTTCAACATCATGAAATGCTTCAGAGGCCCATAATTAATTTAGAGTTCAAAACTATATGAATTACTTAACAAACAGGTGCTGTAGAGGGAAACAGAGTTAAACATATGGTGAAATAAAATACTTTGACATTGCTGTGTTACCAGCCTAAAAAATGGTACTCAAAATTAGCATAATTAATGGCTTTTATATCTTAATTACTATAATTAATAGCCAAATAATGAGCATTTTCTGTATCCACTCCACAAATATCAAGACTAGGTAATCCATTTACATTAAATACAGGTTGTGTGAATGTACTTTAGTGATCGTGTATTTGATCAACACACATGTCAGTTACACAACTCACATTTTTTGCTGTCCCTAAACAGACGGATTTCTGCTGAAGCTTGTCATGTGAAACCAGTGCCAATGCGCTCCTAACCTCAGTTAAGTGGTGCCAGAACCCTGAATATAAAATTTAAGTGCTAGACCACCCACTCCTCTAGGGGAGTTGTTTGTTTGACAAGGGAGTTATACTACTTAAAAATCGTTGGTAATATTACTATAAGTCATGGCTTTCGAATCTATAACCAAAGTACTGAGCATGTTTTATGTAAGCCCTTCACAAAATCGAGACTGTAGAGTAAATAAACTATTGCCACTGTAGTGTCCTGCAGTTGGTAGGAAAGAACTAAGAGTCAATTTGAGTGCACTTTATTACAATTAAATAAAAACGTCTTCTTGGCATACACTAAATGTTAAATGCAAGAAAAAACAGAAAAAACCTCACAACTCTTTTGGTGGCAAACCAGATAAGAAACAAGACAATGGAAGAAAATACTGACCAAAAATCTACACTACAAAATACAAGTGCTACTACAATGCTACAGCAAGTGAATACAATGCTAGGGCCAGCTTAGGTACTGGCTGGAGCTGTTCCTAACGGTTGGTAAACACTGCTGATCTGATGGTCTAGGTGTGCTTATAAAGCCAGGTCGGCGGAGTGCTACCCGAGTCATATGAGTTCCGATTGGTGGAACACAGTCACATGTTGTCTGGCGAAATAGTTCCAGGTTTATTTGGAAATTCTGTTATTGGTTCTGACCGCTGGCGATGTTTGTCTGCGCGCTCCTGAAAGGGGGTCGGCACCCGTCTTGCCTGTCGGTTGTGCGGGCCCTCTAACAATAAGGGGCCGCTAAGACAGCTACAGATCCCCAAATGTGAAACCACTATGTCTGTAACACAGTAGTGTCCGATTAACAGGAACATTGTTAATTTAATGATGTCTGCAAGTGCTGTAAAGAATGACCACATCCCATCTTCCACATCCTCATCCAGTAAAGCAATACCTACTAGCAGTGTGATCTAGCAGTGCTGTACTAGCTACGAATGCCGTTAAGCAGCTAAATGGTAAGTTAATTTTTGTCCTGGGGTTTCGGAGTACTTGAATAATAGCCATCCATGTATGTGTCAGTACCACATCTTAAAGCATGGAGCCTCCCTTACAGCACCACATCACTTGCACGGGAGATGCCAGATACCAAGCATGCTCAACATGCATCTTGAAGCAGTGTGCTCTCGCTCGAATTTAGTGATAAGCGAGCCACATTAACTGTATATATAGCTGGACATTAATAAGAAGTCTGTTCAAAAAATTCCGTAAAATTCGTAATTTCGTGCCAATGATGTGTTGAAGTGAAATGCGCTTGGTATCCCTGCACACGCCTGCATTTAATGTGTAGCTGCCGGAAGTTTCATTGTTTTATGTCTGTTGGTTATTTTTCAGTGCTGTGTTGCACAGTTTGCGAATTTCGAGATGGCAGAGTTAGAGGAACAACACGTCTGAATTAAATTTTGCGTGAAATTCAAGAAAACTTTATACAGACACACCAAATGATGCAGGAAGCCTGTGGTGATGAGTGCTTCAGACATACTCAATGTTACGAATGTTTCACCAGGTTTAAAAATGGTTGGATGGAAGTTAAAGATAACCCTCATTGAGGACGCCCTTCGACGTCTATGGTTGATGCTGATGGCATGAAAGTCAACGACAGTGTGCATGTCAATCGAAGACTGACAGACCGAGACATTGCACAGGAATGTAACATTTCAATTGGATCATGTCACGAAATCATGACACAGCATCTTGGAATGCATTGTGTTGCCTCCAAGTTTGTCCAACAGCTCATGAGTCGAGAGCAGAAAGACCATTGCCTCGTTATCTGTGAAGAGCTTTTCGATCACGCAAATGAGAACGAGATGTTCCTTAAGAGAATCATAACTGGTGATGAAACCTGTGTCTACAGTTATGATGTCAAGACCAATGTTCAGTCTCCACCATGGGTCGGGAAAGATTCTCCAATACTAAAAAAAGATCGTCAGTTCAGGTCTAATGTCAAAACTATGGTGATAGTTTTCTGTGACTTTGAAGAATTAACTCACAATGAATTCGTATCACAGGGACAAACTGTTACCCGATGGTACTATCGAGTCATGTTTGATGCCTGCAAGAAAATGTGAGGAGGAAACGGACATAAATGTGGCGAGATAAATCACGGATCTTGCATCACGATAACGCACCCGCACATTCATTCTTGATGGTGCGTGGCTTCTATTGCACAAAAAACGAAATCATTGTGCTGCCTCAGCCTCCATACTATTCACACTTGGCCTCTGTGGACTTCTTTTTATTTCCTTTGTTGAAAACCTCGCTGAAAGGATGAAGATTTGCAACGATAGACGAGATAATTGAAAATTCACAGGTGGCGATTCACGCGACCCAGTAAGAGGCGTACCAAGACTGCTATCGGAAGTGGAAACGATGTTGGGAGTGGTGTATCAACTATGGAGGAGAGTATTTCGAAGGAGACCATGCACAATAAGTGAAAGGCAAGCGTAGAAAAATTTTGTGGAGAAAGCTGCGGAAGTTTTTGAACAGACCTTGTATCTATCGGAAAACCTCTTGAAATGCAGTTACAGTTTGCAACAGTGCAGCCTTCAAATATGGCTACCTAGCACATTTACTGGGCAGTCTTATAACCATATGTCTGTGTAAACAGCAAACTGACAATGGCTGTGGCAAGTCTTCTGGTCCAGGTTACATTCCACTTACATTAGTAACTAGAAAGTGTAGGTTACTTAGAACCTACACTTATTAATGTTACTTAGAACCTACACTTTCTAGCTACTATAGTCCATTTTTTCAGGTCAAACTTGCGTAGTTTCATTAAGAAACGTATATTTTATAATAAATTACAAAGAAAATTAATGAAAATGAATATTTTTTTCTTATCAGATTCACTTATTATAAAAAAATTTTTTTTTGTTCTAAAGGTGAACATAGAAAAATAAATTTAATGTTCTTTTTGTAATAGATGCACATAAGAAAAATAATTAATTCATTCTCACAAAGAATAATTCATATTAAAATTTTACTGGCTCTCCAGTTCAGCGTATTTTATTATTTAACTGGGCAGTAGAATTAGTTTAAATAAAAAATTCGTTCTCAAAAAGGCCAAAAACCTTCGACACGTTATGAAGGAAACCCAGAGAGCTTTTCCTAGATGTAACTCTCTTTGTTTCATTTTACCCTCTGGGTTTTTTCGAAGTCCATCTCGAAGTCTAGGTAGCCATCCTCTTGTATCTGGTCTCGTCATCTTCAGTTGAGGAGGCAGAAATCGAACAGCAGTGACTTGATGATTGATGATCCCCATTCCTTGGGTGGACAGCCCACTCCTGGCCTGGGGCACTTTGGGAGTAAATGTATTCGACTGCAATTTGTATATGTAATTGGAGTATGAATGACAAAGTCCTTTCTAACAATGCTGTTTTCACCATTTTATTTTGGGTGTAACTAAATAATTTTCTTCACATTTTCGTATTTTATTTGAAGTGGTGAAACGTAAATAACGTGTAATGTTCATTCACAACACTCAAAATAAGATTTAAAAAGAATGTTAAATATTAAAAACGAAGGATATTCCATACTGTTGTAAGTGGCGACTGCTTCAGCAACTTCTCTGAATGAAGTTATAGACTGCTTAATGAATGGTGTAGATAGAATGGAGAAAAAGCCAGCAAGTGACATTATCTCATTTCCTCTGATGCTAGCACTGACGAAACAGTTGCGCTAGCTATATTGTTTGCCTTGATGAGTGGGGAAAAGTATCGATCTCAAACAAAATATTAACCGATTTTGAAAATTCAAAATGATAATGTAATATACAAAACAAGAGCTATCTGAAATATCGTATTCTCATTGCCATACTAAATTTTTTCAGTTTTTATGTCGTCTATTTTTCGGAAAATGCTTCTAAAGAAATGTAAAATTGAAGTTAACAGTTCCATAACTTTTTCTAGTTTTTTATTCATTTGTATAATTGAAAATTTTCGGTAAGTATTCAGTGCTGTGGATGGTAAGTCAAATTTTTCTTACCTTATATTGTTACATATGCTGAGGTATCTGAAGGAATTTTTCCATTAAAAGTTTCGCAAAGTTTCGTAGTTGTCTTCTGACTTGTAACAATATTTTTTCTATGGGTCATGTTAATCACATAGATAGGATAGTACATTATGAAATTATAGAGTTATGGCAGTGTCTGATTTGAGTAGTGTAACTCGTTTGAAATTGATAAATGCATCGTATATTCTGAGAAAATTATGTGGAGGATTAATATTCCACATCTCCTGATGGAAAATTTCGTTTCTTCCGCTTTTCAAGTATATATTCTCTAGATTAACATGATCGAGTAATGAAGAGTCAAGTAACTGATTATTTTTACATTTTATCTGTCATGTAACAAATGCAAAATATGGCGTATCAAATTCTGCAGAGTTATAATATAACAACTTCAAAATTTCTCTTACAACTCAACCCTGCAACTATTACAGTTTGAGGTTTATAAAAAGATATCGAAATTTTTGGATTTTTCAGAAAATTTTCTCGTTGTTCTAACATGTAATTTGGTTCATATTTAACAATTGAGACACGAATTTCCATCGATTCCATTACAATTTTTCCTTCCTTATGAAGTGTATCTTTAATTTCAACTTCAGCATCATTATAATCAGGCTATGTAAGAACTGCATCTCCAGAACTAGAAGACCTTGTAAAAATTATTATTAAATCTCCTTCCCACATAATTTATTTATAATCTTTAAATAATCCACCAAAGAAACCAAATGGATAAAGCACCTCGTTTTTCTTATTCATTATTTCTCCATTATTAAGAATATATTCGTCCAAGCTGATTTTATCAGTAAAAGATGAAGTCAAATATAACATAGCTGTTGATGGAATAAAAAGATGGTCGATTCTAGATAACATATTATTTCCTTTCTTTATGGTCACAAAATCAAACAGTATTTCCATATTATTATCGATTAATTTTTTATTGAATTTTTTATCACATGTTGGATAGTCTGATTCTGATCCATCAAAATTAGCTATAAAAGTTCTAAAGTTCATGTATAATTGTGCATGATTTGTATGAAGCCATCCATCACCAATATTTATTTCAATCTTTATATCCTTGTTGGCTGCATTTACATTATCTTTTGTTTTCTCATTCACAGGGAATGAGTAAAACCGATAACTCTCGATTTTGTTCATGTATTATTAAGGATAAAATTTATGAAGCCTTTTTTAAAGCAGCTGTTACCCAAAGTCAATTAGGTTCTTATTTTCATGGTTTACAGTAATTTCTAAAATTTTGAATAGGATAAAAAACAGGAATAGCTGCAGGATAATATGGTTTATAAGTTATTGGTCTTCCAAAATCTGCCTTAGGTTTGAGTGAAACAATAATATTAGTTTCTTGATGAACATGATACTAATGCTTTACAAACATTCCATCAGCTAGATTAAATTTTTATTAATTAATTCGAACAGAATAATTTTAGGAACATTGTTTCAAACATTCTTTTTATTAGTTTCAATAATTTGATTATTAAATCCTAGCACACTTGCAATATTACCTTCTTTGATATCCATATACAACTTAAGATCACTCTCAATAGTAACTCTATTTAAAATTTCATCAGCTTTAATGCGAATACTTGGCTTTTTCGAATTAATAAATTTTTCTTAATTTCTATCGTTTCTCCATCGTGGTAAGGTTGATTACTTTTTGAAGTAATATTTGGAGTTAAAAAGTTGTATAAAAACCAACTAATGTAAAATTTTTACAAGTTTCTCTTATTGGAACAGTTAATCTTTTTTTAAGAACAGGTGACTTATCGCTAAACTGAAATAGACAAACCATTTATACTACTAAAATTTTATTTAAATAAATGACAGATTGGAAACCAAATATAAGAATTCCAGAAAAAGAATCAGAAAGTCAACATGGTCAAGTTTTAACTGTAGCTCTATCCTTGGCTTTACACCTTTTGTGCTATTTCTTTACAGAGGCTACATACCATGGAGGATTCACGCAATTACCAACTGTTCGACTAGGTATACATCTATCCAGCGCTTGGTCAATTTTTTAAAATTTTATTTTTAGTATGAGCCACATCACATGCTCCCACCCAGAGCTGTACACTTTGTGTTCTACCATTAGGTTTGACATCACTGCATCATTACGTAGGTTATTGAACATGTAAATCTTCCTATGTGTTTTAGTTGCCCTTTGTATTTACAATGATTATTACTACAAAACTGGCTAATGCCAGTTTCCATATAGAAATCCTCAAAACGGGCATGTCTGTTTATTGTAATTCACAAAATGTAAGTGAAGCATTGTCGTAGCAGCCCTGATGTCAGATTGTGTAGTATTACATCATGAAATGATGTCTGTTTAGTGTGTACAACAAATGAATAAATTAGCTTTTTAAAAAATTTACATTACTAAATGATACTATTGTATACTTGGGATAAACCAAATTAGGTTCCAAACTTGTGTTTTATTTGGGAGAGTCCTTTCTCCCAAATAAAAGACCAGTTTGCAACCTCATTTCGTTGCAAATGGATTCTCCAATGTCCACCTGACAGTCCTAATTTAAGTTTTTCTTTGTTTCCCTGATTTTGACAAATGTGACACAGCTTTCTCCTTACGGCTGGGCATGGTTTTTTGTTCAAGGGACCTATGCAGAGATTATTCATATTCTAAGGTCACGACTGAATATATCTAATTTATGTTACTCTTCTTGTGCTTTATCTGTAGTTCCGAGGTATGTCTAACACCCTTGTAAAAGTGATCCAAGAATGAATTACGCTAGTACTGTTATTACTATTAAAACAGACCGTTTGAGATCCTCTCTGCTATATTTGGTTTGCTATCGTTTGTTCTGACGCATGTTATACAGAACCGTACAATATTTAATATATATGGTCAACTATAACTTATAAACAGCATAAAGAGCGGTGATGAGGTGATGACAAAAATTTTTGGATGACATACGAAAGTCTCTACTCCTTTTATCGTTCTCCGCATTCTCCTACCCATAGATCATAGAATGGTCGATGCTCTTAGCTTTGGTGACATGACTTTGAAGGAAGATCTTTGATGTGTAGTTTTCTTTCGGTGTATGTAGAATCTTTGCAGAAGCGTTTTCTGTGCAAAGTTGTTTCTATGTTTACAGTTTTGTCGATGTTTGTTTATGTTTGTGTAATTTTGCAGTGCACTGAATGAAGCAGAATTCTTTTAGTGATTTGGTGTTGCTGTCACGTTGGGGACACAGTTTCTTTTCGGTAACGAAGATATTCAGTATTATACAAACATGGTTAAATTATCATTTCGAGCACGAGCTCTTGATGCAACAAAGCCAATGCCAATATATTTGGCAGAAGAACTGCCTGATTTGCCCGATTATACTGCAATTAATAGAGCTGTACCTCAAATGCCTAGCGGTATGGAAAAAGAAGAAGAAAGAGAGCATCATCTACAAAGAGCAATATGCAGTGGGCTTATTATTCCAACTCCTGAGGTGCATGACATTGGAGACGAAGAAGTATACAATGAACTGTACCCAGCAAACTTCGAAATGCCAAGGCAGCTTATTAGGATGCAGCCTATTGCAATGGAGCAGGATGTCATAGAGTATGATATGGACTCAGATGACGAGATATGGCTTAAACGCACCTCGAAATTGGATCTAACACCAGTAAAATTTGAAGAAATGATGGATAAATTGGAGAAGGCTTGCGGGCGAACTGTTCTGTCGGCTGCTGAGGCCAAGCGGTTGCTAAAAGAAGACGAAGATTTAGCTATTGCTGTTTACGATTATTGGTTAAACAAACGGTTGAAATTGCAGCAGCCGCTAATACCAAACGTAAAAACAGAACACAGGTTAGGTTCTCTTCCAAACAATCCCTATGTAGCTTTTAGAAGAAGAACCGAAAAGATACAGACAAGGAAAAATAGGAAAAACGGTGAGACGTCTTATAAGAAAATGCTCAAACTGAAAAGAGATCTTAGCAGAGCTGTCTCTTTGCTTGAGCTTGTTAAACGCCGCGAGAAAACTAAGAAGGAGGGCATTCGTCTTACTTTCGAGATATTTAAAAAGCGCTACGAAGCTAGTGACTTTTCTGGCCAATTGTTGGAAGAAGTTTCAGCAATGAAACAAGCACAACCTAAGTTTACATCTCCTTTTTCGAGTCAGTTTGGTTTAAGTGCACATGATAGTCGTAAAGGAAAGATGATTGGAAGTGATGCATCTCTTAAAGTCAAGCGACATTACAAGAAAAGGAAACATAAAATGGGAAGCTCATCAGGTGCAGGGCTTTCGATTGGTGGTGATTATCTTCATTATGGTTCCTCATCAAAACTGCAGGATATTGGCACTTCAGGTGATGAAATTGATGGTACAACAGCAAGGACTATGGCTTTAACAGAATCAACTGTTTCAGACGAAGAACAAGATCTCTGTGAAGGCCCTTTTGCTTTCCGTAGGAAGGAAAACTGTTATTACCATGCTTCATTGTGTGGTGCCTTCAACAGCCGCAACAGCACGAGTAAAGATTCGACAGTTGTATCGAATGCTGCAGGTATTAGTAAAATTCGGTGCAGAGTAGGAAGAGGAGGGAGGATTATATTTGACCGAGGGGATGTTTTATCTCTCCATGATGACGATTCAGTGGGACTACTTCCTAACAATTATTCAAGTTATAAGGTGAAACCATTGTCTGTGTTAAATTTTAAGACTGATTCCGAAGTTAGTAGCGATGAAGAGGAATGGCTCCCTCGACCAGTGAATGATAGTGACAGTGATACAGTGTTTGTGACCCTGTTGCAGAAAAATTCAGATGGTGACTTCGATGCATCAGCATTTTCTGATGTAGCGTATAGTGAACAAGAGGCTTTCACGGAGGACGAATGTGAAAATAAAAGTATTAGTGGTCAGACTGACCCATTACAAGTGATTATAAATGGTGGAAAGGTGTCCTATGAAGACAGACTTGTTGACAGAATAGGCTGTTCATATTTCAGTGTAGATTCAAGACCGAGTGTTGCTAGTGCATTAACTGCTCCTGTAGCGGTGTTGCCGTCGGCTGAATCATATTCTAGTTCTGCTCTCCCAATGCAAGATGTTGCTGTAAAGACTGAAACTGAGCACTAAAAATTTTTAGTGGTTATAATTTTCCCCTTTACAGGTCCTTACTACATTGTTGCACATCCACATGGCTCCCATGATTTTATGAAAACATTTATTTAAAAATATTCAGGAATAAAGTTACAAAATTATGTTGGTGTTTCAAAATCTTGGAAGCATGAATGCAAGATTGTGATAAGTTGAGTAAAAAATATGTGCTGTATTTGAACTTGACATTGGTTCGGTGCAGAGCAGCTGTTCAAGGAAGCATGAAAAACAACTCCAGCTTTGTAAAGGCTCTTGTCAAAGAGTAGGATTTTTTCCCTTGCTCAAAAATATGGCTCATGCTGAAGAGAAAGTTCCTTATTATAATTTTTAATTTGATAATGAACGTTTTTAGTGATTCAGTAAAACAAGGCAATTTTAAGTTATAGTTACACAACACTTACTAAATTTTATCGTTTATTTTATAGAAAGCAATTTCAGATTACAGGTGAAAATTAATTGTTATGTGCAATGATGTGTTTAATCTCTGTGATTAATGTGAAAGCTTTATACTTCTGCGCCACAATTTTTATGATTATTTTGGCTTTTGAGGGAAATATATTTTTGCAGTGGGAGAAATATGAAATGCGTTACTTACTGACTTTCATTAAACATTGTTGACTTAGAGCAAGTGCCAGAATACAACTGTAATAAATAACACATTGTTCGGTGACATTTGAGCTAGGAAATAATGGCAGCAGATAAAAATAGGATGAATGATGGCTTCAGAAACTAAGTAGTCATGTTCTTATGATCTGGACGAACACTGTAATTGGTAAATGCAGTTGAGGAATTTGTGCATACTGTGTATTTGTAACATCAAAACAACAGTTCCATTCTTGAACATCATTTGATGACAAGCAATCAACTGTTGAAAATACTAATGCATGCTGAGGTCTTCGTATCTAGTCAATATATAAAAGTATTGCTCTCTACATTATGCCCCATATTTTACTTTACTTTACACTGTGGGATCAATCATTATGAATGTTTCTGTTTGTCACACAAAACTGAATTCAGTATTAACTGGAAAGCTTCTGATTTTTAAAAGTGTGCCTAAGGAAACTTCAAAATAAATTTAACAGTTCAATGTTACTTGTGTAATATGTACTAAAGGTGCGCAGTACTACTTCATCTGTCATTTAATGGTCCTGAAATAATTATTATTTTGGGTTTTCAGAGCATTGTAAGTTATAACATCTTGGCAGATTATTGCAGTACAGAAAGATGACATTTGTTATTAATAGATCTTTGACTTCTAATTGCATTGCATTGCTGTTACATAGTAGTAGTGCAATCTGGCAAGAACTGTGAATTAAAATCTCAAGAGTTTCAAATGTACGGTTTCATTGTTTTATTAACAACTAATCTCCGAATATGCATACATTTGTTTTGTTGGTGCAGGGTAATGTTTTATCAAGTGGAGTGCTTCAGTGTGGAAAGCATGACATTTGTTTCCAATAAGGATAACTATTTATTTGTTAAAAATCTGATATTTATTATTAAAAAAGACAATGGTTCAAAGGTATACAATCAACTTTTCCTTGCACTGCTCTAGATGATGATGAATATAAACTCATACTGGGGAAAAGTTGATATGTTGTGCCATTTATGAAGTGTTTGTAGTCCTGGAAGCAAAAATACTTGTTCATGAGATTTCACAGATTAGAAGGAGAATACTGTGCATATGCTCAGAGTAGAATATCAAAATGATTGATAGCTTGCTCCTTATTGGGCAATTACCAGAGAAGGAGCATACATACACTTTCTGTTCTTTCCCCATTGTCATGTTGACACGTCTCGGGTACCAGATACTAGTCAGGCATAGAGGATGACACGTAACTCATCATTATTGTTAGTTTCTACTGTTTACTTTGTTTCTGTGTGCACACAAAAGTGGACGTCGCTCTTCCAACTCAGTAAAATGTGTTAACTGTGAAGATGTGATTGTATCTAGTGTTGACCTGCTGCTGCCCCAGGTTTACTGTGCCCGTGGGCAGCAACAAAACAATTACTTTGCCCCCTTTGATGCTTACACTGTACTAAGAGAGCCATTAACAAATGGAAGGGTTTTGTGTGTGTGTGTGTGGGGGGGGGGGGGGGGGGGGCGTGCGCGCTGATGCGCGTGTGCGCTGATGCACGTGTGTGTTAGTCATGATGGTTTCTTTGAAGAGGAGGGCCCATTGTCTTTCCTCAAACCAAACTTGTGCCTTGCCTCTAATGACCATGTTGTGAATGGGACATTAAAGCCTAATCTTTCTTTTTTCTTCGATGTAAATCACTTTGTCTTTCTAATCAAGGCATAATGGACATAACAAAAAGAAGTAGCAATTAGGAACTGAATGCTCTACAGTAGAGTGTGAGCTCAGAAGAAAGAGTTGTGACAACAGATGAAAATATTATGGGTTTTGGGACACTAAGTTCAGAAATGTTGGAGTAGGAGAGTGTTGCAGTGTACACTGATGCATAAGAAGAAAGTTTCTGGACTAGGAGGAAAGACGGCAGCTTGTTAAACTGACAATTAATTTGTACTATAGCAGAAATCTGAGATGCTGTAGAGAGTGTAGCATCTAAATGAGTGTGTAAGGAAGTACACTAACTGGTTTGAGGTTTTTTTTAATAAGTGATTATATACTTTTGAGATACAACATGCACATGTACAGTTTGAACTGTAGCACTATCAGTTATTACCTTGTATAATGCTACCTGACCCATAAAAGATTTCTTTTATCTTCTAGTGGTTGATATGTCATTCATATTGTTCAAAAGCATATTCGTGCATCCATTAATACTGTGTTCTTCATTATATCGAAGACATAGTATTACCTAGTGCTGTAAGGATGCATAAATGTTATTTACTAATTTGTTTCAGTATCTTCCTCACTACCTCTTTTGTAGCACCAACAGGTTGGAGGTGTCATTGCAGATTTTCTTATTTTACCGCATAGCAAGTATATTTGCCAGCACATCTGTCAAAGTAATTTGAATGATTCCTCCAGGTCCAAGATCCATGGTGAATCATTCTTCCTAGTGTAAGACCTGTGGGATGCAGGTCATAGTCCTTAAGTTTAATAACAAATTGCAGTGCTATCTGCCAGCAGTTCTACTACGTAAACCCAACTACTCCCTTGTTATTTTGCCTCTTTGTCTCCTCTCACTGCCACTCTTTGCTTTCATGTTGTTCAATCAAATGGCCTACATTTTGCTTTCATGTTATTTGATCAAGTGGCCTACATTTTTAAGCTCCCATGCCCACTTTCTGCTGTTCCTGTCGAGGTATACATAGCATAGTAAAGCAGGTGATTGGTAATTAGCTATTGTTAAACTGTTATAAATTATTTGTGATTACTCAATATAAGGTTAACATAGTCAAATTAACAGAAAAGCCACTACTTCAAAGAAGGATGTTGCAGCCCTTGTTACTTCATCCAACAACAATGTGTATCTACTGTTCTACTCATCCAGCTGCTCCAAAGCAACACTGTCTGTCTCCTGTTCTAATCTTATCTTTGAAAGTTCTTGTCATTCTTGGTGTTTGACACTACCTATCAGATGACTAAATTTAGATTAATATTTGTACTTTACATATGAAGTACAAATTTCTGTTTCTTTTTCACTAGTTATTATAGTGAGATAACTGGCAGGTGCTAATTGTTAGAAGACAGTATAACTCAGCATAGGACATTAATGCTGCAGATTTGTCTCATACTGCTGATTGAATGATGGCATCAGCCTTTACAGGAATTAAATACTGTACAGAATTGTATCACCTTGAACCACTCATTGTTTTGAAAGAACCTAAACACTGATTCATGTGTCTTCTGTAACTAAAATACTTATTTTTCAATGTTAGAAAAGGGCTATAGTCACTGTTAATTTTTTAAAAACAACCAGTTCTTGATTTGTGATGGTGCACACCAGTACCCCATACTGGTACCTCCAGTGTAAACAAAATCAGAATCACAGATTTTGAGATTTGATATGATAGAACTTATTTTTCACCACTGTACATTTTGTATTCACACTTTTAAAATGCACAAAAAAGCATTAGCCTAAAATAATGTTTTAAGAAGTCTGGATTTCAAAAACACTTTCCTGGAAGATCAGAGTACCAGAACTTCTTATTTACAGATCAATCGCTGAAAACAACTATTACATTGTGCTGCATTAGTATAGACTCTGATAGGTAAAATGGCTATTCAGACAACAGTGAGCTTTAGTCTGAAATTGACACTGACAAACTGATAAAATCTGTGTGAACTTTAATTGAAACTGTAGATGAATCTATTATGAGCAAGATGGAATCATATCAGTAGTCGTGCTTCCATTTGTACAAATAATATTGAGGTTTTTCTTTTACAACTAGAGAATATTTTGATGAAGGTTGTAAGTTTATTAATATGTTCTTTATAGTAACCTATATGTCAGTGTTGCAAATTCAACTTCTGTTTTACAGAAATATGTTCAGTTTTTAGGATGCACAATTTTTATTTCCTCAAACAGTATTGTCTTGAGAGCAGAATATGTCCTGAGATACTTTAGATATTGTCTGTTGATACACTCCAGCTTAAACATATGTGGTGGATGAAAGTGGGAGGGGGTATGTACGCACTTGCAATTAGATCATTTTGCTTTCACTTGGATGTATACACTTGTTAAACTTCATAGTTAATGTATGAGCCAGTAGCAGATGCCCTTTGTCCACCATGGAAATTATTTGATTGATGTATGAGCCAGTAGCAGATGTCCTTTGTCCACCATGGAAATTATTTGATTGAAAACTCAAAGGTTATGTATGTATTATTTGTTTAGACATTAAGAATGAAATGACTAGTAGTTATTTTATTCTGTGTAATGGATAAAAGTCTTACGTCATTAAGAATTAAATTCTGAATATAGGATGTGCTGTCGTGTGGTTTTGAGTTGAGCATGATGGTGTTTCTTATAATGTCCTGTCGACACCGTCATTGTTAGTCAGTTTGTGGAACTGTTTTCAGATATAGACAGTAACATCTGGGCTTTGTCAGCAGAAAATCGAAGTAATTTTAAATAACTAAACTAGCAAGAGTGGATACTTATGTTTCAGCATCCATATGAAAATATGTAGGTACTTGCCCAGAGTCCACATTTTGTTGTAAAATGTAAATTCCTTGTTTAAATTTTCTTTTTTTTCCTTTTCCATTGAACACTGCTGGATTCAAAGGAGAAGCACTCACCCCTGTTACCTGCTGCCACTGATGTGTTAGAAATTTTGCTTCCAACAGGTTTTGGCACCATTGTTTGCTGAAGCTGTGGTCTTGCAGTTCTGCGTTTTATCCGTTTCATTTGGAACATTCAGCAGTCTGTTGTTCCTGTAATAACTAGATTATACAAGTACATGGACTTGTTCTGTAGACAGTGTAGTTATTGCTTAACAATTTATAGTCAACAAGCTCATTAATGTTTGTTGTGCTAGTTACAAATGAAGTCAGATGTAAGTTTCATGTTTCATCATCCTGTCTGTTTGGTTGTCTAGAGAGGTGCTATGCTTTTTCTGCTGATTCCTCTTCTTTCTCATTTTCTTTGTAGACAGGCAGTTTTGTGTAAATGTTTCAAATATTTGTTTCTTGTCTTTTTTCGCATTTCCAATGAAGCTGTTTCCACTGCTCTATCGAAATGTGTTGCTTTTTTCCATATGCTATATTTTCTGTGTGTAAGGTAAAAAGTATCAAAACTCTGTTTCAGCTTTTATGAAACATTTCTGTGATATGTTTATTGAAGCCATTGTATATTTTGGCCTATTGATTTAAATAGCTTTAAAGGTATATAAAATAATTATGTGAAGCGGTAAAGTGTTTCATTGTTTGTTTTAATACATAACACGATGTTTGTTACGGGTATCAGCATAATAATGTTCTGTCAATATTGCCTTGTAAGGTCAATATTTTGATTCAGCAATAAAGCAGATTCAGATGCCAAGCATTGAAAATGTGAACAGTGGTTTATGTGTTACGAGAAAGTTACTTTACCATATCATATGCAAACTTAATTTTTGTTATAAATTTTGTCAAAATGTTTCCAGTCCCTCGTGATGTGCTGCATGTTCTTCTGTAGTTCTGTCCAATGTATTGTTCCTGTCATTAACATTTCAGCATTGTGATTGATATTAGCTGTCCCTCTCATTTGGTTTTCTTCTTATATTTTATTTTGCATTTTGTAACATCATGCCCAACCACTATGGTATTTATTTAGCTCTCATAATTCCACCCAAGCTTCTTTTCATTCAGATGAATTTTAGTTTTTTTTTTCCTTAATAGCATTTCAAAAATATGTTTCCATTGACTTAAGCCATGTCAGCATTTCTCAATTATGTTCCAGTTAACATCATTTATTATGCGAGATATCCAGAAAATACAGCTTAAGAATTTTAGGAAATTCCATAGTAAATTGACAATAGCTGTGATATTTATAGATCATGATGTACATGTTTATTTACTAACACATAGTGTACAGTAGTTTTTATGTGCTCCTCAAGCTGCTTCATATCTGCATCATTGTGAGTTACTATCCTTGTTAAATCACCTATTTTAGATTGTTTGTAGCTTGGATCCTGTCTTATTGTAACCCAAATCCTTACTAAAGTTAATATTAGTGAATGTTTGTAATTTGCTCCTGTGTTCACACTGAGAATATCTCAGTAATGCAGTGGTAGTTAATGTGTTAGCGGATTCAGATGTCGGCTTGATCTTTTTGTCGCATCAAATTGGAGTAAAGATGCAATCTTTTGGCCGTAACCTACATTAAACTTATCGGACACAACTGCCTATGGTAGGTGTTGTTGTGTTGACCTTAAATAAAGCACTCAGCGTTCTGAAGAGTTATTTGAATACCATAATGCTTCGCTAGTCATGGTCCTGTTGGAGGTCATATGCCATTGCCTTACTCCAGTCTTTGAACTGGCTGCCCCAGCCACCTATAGGGGTACCTACAGTTTAATGTGGACGCCAAACATTGGCACAACTCAGTGTTTTTCATGTCAACAAACATTGCCAGATGTGAAACAAGTGATAAGTGTCAGATAAAAATCCTGAAATTGACCTGGCATCAAACCTGAAACCTTTGGATTTATAGTCTGCCACTTTACCACCGAGCCACACACGAAGACCTCGTATAACAAATAATCAGACTGTGATTGGTCAACATATGTCCTCAACATATGTCCTCTAGAAATCATCTTGCCAAATGCTGAGTTGATGTCTGTGATGCTAATGGTATTACTGTCTCTATTAGACTAAAAATAACGTAGAAAAGTTCTCTGTAGTGTATCAACATAGAGATCTGGTATTCATACACCACTAATATTATAACTACCATTCCAGTTAAAGCTATTGCTGAGCATGCTCTCATGAATAAACATAAAATTATGTTTGATGCACTAAAACATTTGTCCTGTGTGTCTACCTATTGCAACTCTGTCACCAAAGATGGAAGGTATAGTGAAAAGAAGTAAGTCTACACTGTTGACTGAAAATGCTAATGTTATGTTATTAAAACTTGCACCTTATGTTCTTTAGTAACTATAATATGGCAATTGAAAATGATTTTCACCCTACAATCAGTCGTTTTGTGGAAACTGTAATCTTTGTGCTTACACAGCAGCAAAGATAACAAAGTATTCTAGGCTTTAGGAATAAACCTTCAGATTTCTCTTACACATGAAAAATACTAAAAATAAAATTTTTGGTTACTGTTAATGTGCCATGTGCTGGAATTTACTCTAGCACATTGGATTCACATTGCCCTGTGCATCATATTTGCTACTGTTTTCAGCAATATGGGAGATGAAATGTGAAATAATGAGTATAAATTGCCAGACTATCACAAAACGTCTTAGCCATTTCTGTAAGTGTTACAGATTTGCTGTTTGTCAAACTTTATTGATTTTATGGGCTCCCTAATTCTGGAATGATAGATGTTGGAGGACTTTGATCTAATAGAGTTTTGTGTTTGGCCACTGCACTATAGAGATGCAACAATAACAATACTGTGTGTAGTATTGTAGTAGCCTTTGTGTAATGAACGTCATGTTGTTCTGTTGATTTGTTTGTTTTGAAATAATTGATGATACCACTCTAGGTGCATCATGGGTGCTATCTTTGACTTATTATACTCACAAAGTCTTTAAGTGTTCTTTACCTTCATACGTCTCTTTTTACTTTTGAAAGTGCTCAGTATGGAGTACGAAGTACACATCAAGTAAAGCAATGTGTGAGTTAGGGGGAAATGGTTTTCCTACACATCTCTCACTGTGTGGTGGCTGTGTACTGGATGGAGCTTGCTTTCCCCACTGGGGATCAAAATAGCTTCAACAAATCTGCAGCTTAGTCGTATAGAAAGTAACTGATAATTCCATTGTCTTAATGCATTCAGACAAGGAAATTTGAACGTTACAGCCAGGCTAGTAATAATGAAGGTAGAAATAGCCCACATTTTGGCAGATAAATACACAGATAAGCACATTATTGGAAAAAAGTGCTATATCAGTTGAATAAGTAGGAAAAATATTAACTCTATTTGAAGTGGTTTATATTAACTGAAAAGGTCCCCACAATGCGTAACACATTCCGTGAAACAGAGTATTATTCAGATACTCATCACATGCAGGTGAAAAGCTGTACTACATTTACTGTGTGTGTTTCCAGCTGTTTTTCTCTTAAGTAAGCATCGTTATAATCCAAGCATTCAGAACTAATCTCCGTTAACTATAGATGCAGTTACAGTAACCACTCATCTTATAGTTGAGGTGTTGAGCCGTTTATATTGAACTCAAACTTTGGACATTCATTCGAAGGAACTATGAGGCTAGCAAATGTGCATCCATGTGGTCTATGAAAAGATTGATGAAGTGAGGGGAAGCCATACCTGCAGAACCCAGTGGCTGCGTAAGCAGCAGTATTAACTGCCTATATGCAGGATTTAGTTTTGTTTCATGTGATTCTACAAAGAAGTGAATGGTTCTTGTATACTTTAGTGTGTTGACGAGTGTGCACTAACTTATTCTATGTTTTTTAAATAAATTTTAATGCATTTGCATTATGTGAGTGCAGCAGGTAACAGAAATAGCATAGTAGCAGAACGTAGGTTGTACTCAGCGACTCGGGGTACTTATGGTATGGAAGAAAACTGATAAAAGATGAATAGGGACTGTGCCTTTCATGCACAGATGCAGGGTGAATTAGCCTTTTGTAAACAGCTGTAAGCTGTGTTAGCTATGGTTGACAGTCTTCAGGCTGCTGCTGTGGTGTGTGGTGGCATTTGGACATCTGAGATAAATACTTTCGCACTTCTGGAGCCTGTGGTGTTGCCAGGGATTCCTGATGTCACAGCGCATTCTGATTCGCATGTCCTGGTCGCTTAACACTTAGCTGAATGTGAATGGCAAGCAGTGGTGGGACCGCAAATCTCTGGGTGGAAGAACATGGGTACTGGCCTCACACCTGTCGTCCTCCTCCTTGAAACAGGTTCGAGGTATTGCCCACTGCTGAAATTTCTTCTTAGCCAGCACTGGGCACCTCATCTGTCTGGGCTGGTGCCGATGTCCTGAAAGATCAAAACAAGCATATAGGGTGGTTTTGAGTGTCATCGGGAGCTCCAGCATTAGGTTGGTTGGTTGGTTGTTTTGGGAAGGAGGCCAGACAGCGTGGTCATCGGTCTCATCGGATTAGGGAAGGATGGGGAAGGAAGTCGGCCATGCCCTTTCAGAGGAACCATCCCGGCATTGGCCTGGAGTGATTTAGGGAAATCACGGAAAACCTAAATCAGGATGGCCGGACCTGGGATTGAACCGTCGTCCTCCCGAATGCGAGTCCAGTGTCTAACCACTGCGCCACCTCGCTCTGTCAGCATTAGGTGAGTGATGGAGCTGCTTTAGGGAGATAGTGGGAGCTCGGAAAGAGGGCCAGTGAGCAGGTCAGGAAAGAAAACTATCATCTTATTTGCCTACCAGGGGTCACGTCCAAGATCTGGAGACTGCCAGCAGCAATTGACAGCACAGGGTGCACCCAACTGCAAATTATGGCTCACACCAACACAAATGACAACTGCTGCTTGGGGTTCAGAGGCCATCCTTAGTTTCTACAAGCAGCTGGCTGCTTTCATAAAGACAGCTAGCCTCAGTTGTTTGATGGAAGCAGCTAGCATCTTGCAGCGTCATTCTCAGACGTGATCGAGGTCCTCTGGATGGGGCCGAATGGAATGTTTAAACCCAAAGCTCAGACAATTCTGTGACAATGTTGGATGCGAATTTCTTGACTTCTGCTATTGGGTGGAGAATTGTTGGGCCCACCTTAATAGGTCAGGCATGCTCTAAATGCAGGAAGCAGCTACAGGGGTAGCAGAGTACATGTACTTTGTACGTGTTGTGGTTTTGTTAGAATAGAGACCTCCCTTGTAAGATATATTCTGATTTCAGATAGGGAATAATACTATCTGCTTTAATGAAAGAGAATAGCTTTTGTCATATCAGATTGAAGAAAAAAAGAAATGGTGAGAAAATGGAACACCTACAGCTGTCCTTAATGATTTTAATTATTTTGTAACTATTAGTGTTAGCACTACAGTGTGCCATCTTCAGGCTGTAGTCGATGCTGAATTGATTGACACTATCCATATATATACCGCATCAGTGGCCAACATGGCCAACATAACTGGTTTTGCAGACTATCAGAAAACTTCAGTGTCAGCACTCCAACCGTCAACTGGCAACTCAAACTACAAACTGGTAGCTACAAAATAAATAAAATCATAAGGACAGCTGCAGGCATTTCATTTTCTCACAATAGTAAATGGCCATCATCCCCAAGACCTCCTGTTAAAAGGATGGACGTAGAAAAAGTAATGGTTAACATAGTATTAGAACATAGTATTAGTTAACTTTAGGAGCATCTGTGGGAAGGTCCCATAACTAGTCTCATGCATAATTGCTAATAATGTACACATTGTGCTAGGGAAAGAAACCTGGCTGAAATCAGTTGTTAACAGAAATAAAATTCTAAATTCAGGTTGGAATGTGTGTCACAAAGATAGGGTGGGTGCCTGTGTTGGAGGCATGTTTATAGCTGTAAAACATAATAATACTAGCTGTTACCCATGACTGTGTTTGCATTGCAGTAGTTTTTTTATGATGAATAATGGTGAGTAAGTAAGCTATTGTACAATGTCCGCAATCATCAAATGGGTGGCTGTCGGGTAAGCATAGCTGGTAATGTGCACCCTCTCCTCTCCCCCATCCTGTCCACCCACTGCCCTAATGCAATGTGGGCAGAAGCACGCTTATAGGCCTCGTACTTTTGAAGTGCTACACTGTGTGCATTATGCAGCAAATTTAATAATTTTTCAACATGATTTATTCCCCAATTCCACTTCTCCCTCTTAGGGGTCGAGTTCTCTCTCTCTCTCTCTCTCTCTCTCTCTGAAGTAGGCTATGGGCTCAATCCATGTGAAATCGACAAGCTAAAGTATCTGTTTCGACCTCACCATTTTAGATTTTAATCAAATTTGGCACAAATGTAGGGTATTATGAGAGATTTCTATGTGCAGTATATTACTTGTATATTTTTTTCTTCAATTATTGATGTCATAAAATCAGGAAAATTGATAAAATAGTTGATGCATGCTATTAGTTATTTTGAAATAACTAATGACCTATTTAACCAAGAAAGTTAGTTCTGCTCTCTTTTTGAAGCTTATAAATGAAGCTGAAGAGGAATCATAATTTGATTATTATAGAGTTGCTGAAGACTGGTATTTGCAGCCAATCGCTTAACTGTCGGCTACACCATGTTGCATAAAATGCCATTCAGCAGTGACTCCAAAATCCATCTCATGGTTACAAAAATTAATGAATTTCTTTTTTATTCCTATAATGTCCTGCACATCCATCAGTAAAATAATGAATATGTTTCAGATGTCATTGAAAAAGATGTGCAGCAGTGATGTCATGTGTTAAATATTCAGAAATTATTACATAGCTCATGTGTTTCAAAAGTATCACTCATATCTTTGTAATAAATCACAAAAGGATTTATTGTTGCTTGGTAATTATTCCAGTTGTATGACTGGATTTCATCTTTCAGGACAAATGAATAATTTGCCACAAAGTCACACAATACAGTGCATTCATTTTGGTGGAGTTTTGATTTCAGTTCAGTATGAAAAGTTGCTGTTTCTTGCAGCCATTGAATGGTGTAACAGAGCTTTCCAATTTTCCAATTAAAATACCAGGAAATTATCCTGCTGAATGAGTTATTGTTTCTAAGGTTGATCTGCCTGTATGTATCAATTGTTTGTGGCTTAAATCGTCAATCAAATTCATGCAATTCATAAATACTATTTGTAAGTTTTTGTTCACCATCATGTTCTTCACAGTTATCAAAATACCTAACGCTTTGGCAGAGGAGGGTTACATATTAAACGTGACAGCCTGTCCTTATATGAATTTAATTCAGTTTCAGAATTTGAAATAATTTCTTTTAAATTAGCACGTATTACCATCCATTCTACATTCTTATGTTGGGTACATACACATACAGAATGCATACCTGTTGCACCAGCTAGGACTACATGTTTTGGCTGTAACAAGCAAAACTTAGTCAATCCTATCTTAGTTTCTGGATCCACTGTTTAAAATGCACATATGCTTCATTTAAATTGGATAAAAGCAATCGCTTCTGTTTTCTGTACTTTCACACCATCCTCCTCTACAGAGAGAAAATCCTTTTGAGGCATGCATCTGCTAATGTCATCACTAATATAAAATGTCCCAGCCACTTTTACAGTACTTACAGTACTTGAACTCAGTGTTCTGCCAGGTTTTGGATTCAGAATAGATAATTCCCATGTTTTTACTAGATCTTTTGCCTTTCTAGCCATATATTTAGAAATATGAAATTCTAATTTTTTTTCTAGTAGCCCAACTATGTGTTAGTAATTGTAAGTATGTGGATTTGCTCACTCCTCCTTGTAGTATATTTAAATTTATTTTTAAGCTGTGAAATTATGTCAGAGTCACATTTTGTTGTAACTTCTTCACATTCATTGGAGGGAATTGTAAAAATTTTATTTTCCGAAACATGCATCACCACCTTTGCATTTGTCTTAGGTTAATGTCTCTCTTGCAATCACTTATTCATAATAGGGCATTCCCTCACAGCCTGCAAGCTACTATTGAGCAATTCTAGAGCAACTTACAATGTCAGAATGCTTTACCATCAAATTTGGTTCCCCACTTGTTCCTTCTTGTTGACTATCATCAATTTCCCTTTTTCTCAATTTATTAAGTTTCATTCTACATTTACTATGGACTTCACAGTTTAAGTTCACATCACTCATCAAATTCATCATCCATTCTTGAATAGGTCTTAAGGTTTTCACTACACGACTGTGATTCTCTTCTTTGAAAGGATTGCAACAGAACAGCTGCTTATACTCATTGTAAAACATGACCTGCCTATCACAGTTAGGCTGCCACCTGTGGACAAAATTGTGAATTAGTTTTGGTTTCACATACTGCCTATCTTTCAACTTAGTGTCTGTATAACTTAGGGAAATGAGCATATAGTTGGACAAAATTAACAACAACTTGAAAACTCTTTTGAGTTCCAGCTTGAAACTTTTTTGTTGTATTAAAAACTTATGGACTAATATTACATTAATTTATCAAAATTTTAAATTTGTGGGTTTTTCACAAAAAGTAGTTTAAAAGTTTGAAAATGAAATTTTTGGCAGATTAAAACTGTGTACCGGACCGAGACTTGAACTCGGAAGTGAAGCTGTGAGGACAGGGCGTGTGTCGTGCTTGGGTAGCTCAGATGGTAGAGCACTTTTCTGCGAAAGGCATAAGTCCTGAGTTTGAGTCTCGGTCTGGCACACAGTTTTAATCTGCCAGGAAGTTTCATATCAGTGCACACTCTGCTGCAGAGTGAAAATCTCATTATGAAATTTGTGGTCAAAATATTTTTTTGTGAAATTTGAAACAATCCTATAATTAAAATACTTCATTTTCTCCATAAAATGAGCCAAAGATTAAATCTGTATTTAAGTAGAACTAGATTTATATCACAGTATATGAATGACTGTAATGTGAATTTTGGCTAATTTAAATATTTCATTTAATGGTAGGTCTTATAACAATCCAGATATCTGAAACTTTTCAAAATTTCATATCTAACTGCAGGCAAGCTGTTCATAAAATATTATTGAAATCAAATAAGGTGAGGTTGTGAACCTTATTTAGTTGACATGGATTGACCGTATGAAAGTAACATATTGGAGCTCTTTTTCACCAACAGGCATGAACACTTCGACTCAAGGTAGTACAGGGAATCAGTGGCAATAAGGCTGTTAAAGTATCACTGAAAATGGTTGTAAATAGCACTGTAAAGAAAGGTAGGAATATATTTCTCTTTAGCAAGAGTGACAAGAAACAGATTTCAGATTGAAACTATCCGGTAGTTAAAACTGTGTGCAGGACTGTGGCTCGAACTTGGGACCTTTGCCTTACACGGGCAAGTGCTCTATCGACTGAGCTACCTGAGCACGACTCATGACCTGTCCTCACAGTTTTACTTCCATCAGTACCGCATCAATGACCTTCAAACTTCATGGAATTCTCTTGTGAAACTAGCACCCCCAGAAGAAAGGTATTGCGAACATGTGGCTTGACCACAGTCTGGGAGATGTTTTCAGAATGAAATTTTCACTCTACAGTGGAGTTTGTGCTGATATGAAACGTCCTGGCAGATTAAAAGCGTCTGTTGCCAAGTCATGTCTCTGCAATATCCTTTCTTCAAGGAGAGCTAGATCTGCAAGTTTCGTAGGAGAGTTCTGTGAAGTTTTGAAAGAAGGCAGTAAGATACTTGCAGAAGTAAGGCTGTGAAGACTCGTTGTGAGTTGTGCTTGGGTAGCTCGGTCAGTATAGCACTTGCCCATGAAAGGAAAAGATCCTGAGTTCGAGTCTCACAGTCCGGAATAAAGTTTTAATCTTCCTAGAAGTTTCATATCAGCGCAGACTCCACTGCAGAGTGGAAATTTCATTCTGGATTCAAAATTACCTGAGCAGTCAAAGTAAAAATTTCATGCCCAGTACCAATCTGTTGAGTGCGAATGGAAAAATTGCAAGAGTATTGTACAATATGCTTTAGACAGGTATGTGCCAAGTAAAGTTGGGAAGGATGGGGAAGACACATCTTGTGAAGATAGCCATGTTATCAAGCTGCTACGAATGCCGAAAGAGTTTCAGTGTCAATGTAAGCATAGCCAATGTCTCATTGACAAACAAAAACTGCACAAATCCAAAATTAGCACAAGGAGAGTCATATGTTAAATGTTCAACAGTAAAATTGTCTCTTCCAATTTGACCAAAATGCCTAAGAAGTTTTAGTCATGTGAAATCAGCAAATGCTCAAAGTTGTCTGTCCAGACATTGTGGTAGATAGCAGTCTACTTCCATCACACTCCACTTCCACTTCACTGTCAATGAACGTTAAGCCCTAATCTTCCTTTCGTCCTTTTTCTTTTTCTTTTTTTTCCCCCCAAATTGTATGCAGGAACAACATTTATCCGGACTTGGTGGGATTGTATGTAACATATGGATTACCAAAAATCCAGATAATTTGGTAATATTCTACTAAATGGAAATATTCTTAATATGTTCTAAAATATACAACTGTTTATTTTTGCTATAACAAGGTAAACTTTTTTGACACTTGAACTCTATTGTTACTGTATTTCATTCATGTTTATTTCCTGAAATAAACTGTAACTTCTGTAATGAGATTTTCACTCTGCAGCGGAGTGTGCGCTGATATGAAACTTCCTGGCAGATTAAAACTGTGTGCCCGACCGAGACTCGAACTCGGGACCTTTGCCTTTCGCGGGCAAGTGGAAGGTAGGAGACGAGGTACTGGCAGAAGTAAAGCTGTGAGTACCGGGCGTGAGTCGTGCTTCGGTAGCTCAGTTGGTAGAGCACTTGCCCGCGAAAGGCAAAGGTCCCGAGTTCGAGTCTCGGTCGGGCACACAGTTTTAATCTGCCAGGAAGTTTTGTAACTTCTGTGTTTCAATGTTGTCAATGTTGTGTGGCATTTGATGCGAGCATGGTCACATAGATGTAACTGTAATGTCAGTTTGGCTGGAATTATTGTAACTTGCTGTTTAAATTTAGCACCTTTCCCTGCAGGTTTGGGCTGGACGTTGGAACACCCTGCTCTGTTTTCTCACTGAAGCAAATGAATAATGCTTCATCCAATGTTTCATTTCTTCCTTTCTGTATTGTACCACAGTTCTACAAATTATCTTTAGTCATAATTTTGAAGCAGAAGTCTTCAACTTCATTTTGGTTCTTCCTCCAGCTTTCTTTCAATTCAGAGCCATTTCAGTCTTGCACACTCAAAACCCAGCAACAGACGAACAGTACCAATAGGCCTACAGCTTCTTAACTCTATAAGAAACAGATCCACACTGAGTGTAGTAATGGTAGCTGGAAACATTGGACCGAAGGTCTGTACGCTGCATGCAGTAACAGTATAAGAACTGTACATATACCACGCTATATGACTGTATACCATACGTTTTTGCTTTAAAAAAAGAAAAGGAAACAGAAAATGAATCTGGGTTAGTTGGATGAGAGCCACATTAACAAGGTTCTTGTGTAACTCCTGCTTTAAATCTTTACATGAACAGCAATATGACAGATATCGAAATAAGTGACTGTGGGATAGAGAAGCAACTGGAATTGTTCAATGGAGAAAAGACCGTTAAACCTGATGAGACACCAGTACGATTCTACGTAGAATATGTGAATGAACTTGCTCGGCTTATAGCAGCAGTGTACCATAGATCACTGGAGAAGTGAAGTGTTTCTAGTGATTGGAAGAAAGCACAGGCCATTCCCATTTTCAAAAAGGGTAGTCAAACAGATGGACAAAACTGCAGGCCTCTGTCTCTTGATGTCAGTCTGTTGTAGAATTGTAGAGTGTGTTTTATGCTCATGTAAACAATGATTGGGTGAAACCCAGCTCACTCTGTTTGTCCATGAGACCCAGAAAGCAGTAGATACTGGCGCCCAGATTGATGCTGTTTTCCTAGCCTTCCAGAAGGCCTGCAATACCGTTCCTCACTGACCTTCTAATGAACGAAATGTGAGCATAAAGAATATTAGATGAGCTAAGTGATAGCATTGAAGGGTTTCTAGTGAACAGGACACAGCATGTCATTCTCAGTGTAGTGAAATCTTCTGACATAAAAGTATCTTCAAGCATACCCCAAGACAGTATTATAGCACCATTATTTTTCATAATGTGTAAAAGGTGATACTGTGATGGCGTTATGGACTTCAGGGACGATATTTGCCCCAATACCCTCAAATAATTTTCTGTGTTGGTGGAACAGTAATGGTGCATTTAACACTAATAATGATTTCCATTTACCTACACAAGCTGCCACATTTACAACATTTGTTCAAAGTGGCATCACCCAGTGTCAATACAGGCATGGCATTATCACCCAAAGTTGTGTTGTACCTATCCTAATATCCCTGAGTTGTTTAAACAGCATTGCAGTCAGCAAGAATTCTTGCCACGATATTTTCCTCACTCTCAACAGGCCTCTCGTACACAAGACTTTTCACTTAGCCATGAAACAGAACCACATTTTGCCTATCTCTGCCTATACATTGGATGATGATCTGCATTGATGGCTCTTCACAACTGTAGTGGGGGACTCTTTTCGGTCCGAACATGAGTGCTGCGACTCTTTAGCATTCCATCTCTGGTGAAACAGGCTTCACCCATGAAAAGTACATACACAGGGAAATGAGGATCAACTTTAAGGCGCTGCAAGAACAACTGGCTGGACTCAGCATGAGGTCCAAATTCAGGATGAATGGCAGCATGCACACTCAGTGGATGGTAGGGTTGTAGCTGTATTTCCTTTAAAACTCACCACACAGTACTCTGCTAAACATTCACTTCATGTGCAGCTGATCCAGTGCTGATTGCAGGGTCTTCATCCACCTGAGCAAGCACTGCATTTTCTAAGTCAGGAGTCCATGTTGTAGTTTATCACCCTTCTTGGTCATTGTACTGTAGAACCAACCAGCCCCTTACTGTAATCTTTGGAACAGTCTTGGACACATGGTGAGAGTCAGATGTCTTCTGCGTGGATATTTGGTCCAGTAAAACCTTACCGCTTCTTTGATGCTTCCATTTGCCTGCCCATACATGAAAACCATGTCTGTAAGTTATGTCAGTGGATAAAACTACACACTTTCTATGGTACTGAAATGATTTTGCTTATAACTTTCGACTTTTGTCATTTCTGGACCAGGGTTACTAATCTCAAATTGACACTCTTACCCTTCTCCATGATTCTTGAAAGTCTGTAACATCATCATGGAAAGCTTGTATAAATGACCTACTGGATAACAATGGAAGGTCCATGATGCTTTTTGTAGATGATGCTACTGTATACAGAGAAGTTGCAGTCCTAGAAAATCATAACAAAATGCAGGAAGACCTGCAGAGGATTGATGCATGGTACAAGAATTGGCAATTGACTCTCAACAATAACAAATGTAACCTATTGCACGTAAATAGGCATAAAGATAAATTATTGTATGATTACTTTATTGCAAAACAATCACCGGAAGCAGTCACATCCATAAAATATTTAGAAGTATTTGTGTGGAGTGATTTAAAGCGGAACAGCTACATAAAGCTAATTGCAAGTAAAGTAGGGTCATTGAAAGTGTTCTTAGAAAGTATAGTCTACACGTGAAGGAGGTAGCTTACAAAACCCTTGTTCAACCTGTATGTCAGTATAGCTCACCAGGTTGGGATACGTACCAGAAGTAGAGACAGTCTAAAGGAGCAGTATGTTCCATTGCAGCTTTATGCAATAACCATGAAAATTTTGTGGCAATGCTCAGTCAACTCCAGTGGCAGATGCAGCAAGAGAGGTTTACTGCATCACAGCATGGTTTACTGTTAAAGTTCTGAGAATGTACATTTCTAGAAGAGTCAACCAATATATTGCTTCCTCCTGCGCGTGAAAAGAACATAAAGGTAAAATTCAGGATGCTACCAGCAATTGTTCTTCTCACAAACCATTTGTGACCATAATGGGAGAAGGAGGAGTGACAGTGGTACACAAAGAACCCCCCCGCTACACACTGTAAAGTGGCTTGCAGAGTATGCATGTAATTGTAGAAGGGGAGAGTGAAGGGAATAGAGAGGCAACAAGGGAACGGGATAGGAATGTTGAATTGGCATGTGGTATATACATCGAGGGTGGGTTAAGGAAATAGTGAAAGATTTTGGACACAATTCCCTTAGATGCAGATCATAGATACTGGTACTGCTGGGGAAGGATCCATGGAGCACGGTTTATGAAGCAACCAGTCAAGCTGAGCACATTGTGCTCATCAGTATGGTCTACCTCACTATTGGTCAAAGTTTAGTGGCGGCCATTCACTCGTGTAGGTAAATTGCTGGTGGCCCTGCCCCTGTGCAGAAGTTTGTGTGGAGAAGATATCCATTATGATTTGATGTAAGTGTAAAACTGTGCACTTCATAAAATGTGGAAAACTGGGACTGTGTGAATAAAATATCAGTGCGCCACAATTGAATTCAGTCTACCCATTCAAATACCTTGGTGTGACAGTCTGTGGGGATATGTAATGAAATTATATTAAATTACCAGATATGATGAATTGTAGGTAAAGCAAATGCTTTGATTCAGTTGTAGGATGCTGGGAAATTCTAGTCAGTCTACAAAGGGGACTGCTTGCAAAATAGTTGTGTGTACGATCTTAAAATATTGCTCGAGTCTGTGGAACCTGTACCAATTTGGCCTAACAGGGGCTATTGAACTTGTACAAAAAAGTGCAGCACAAACGGTCAGAGGTAAAACTAATATATGGTACAGTGGGAAGTACAGTCTGCCATGTACTTCACAATGGTTTGCAGAATATGGATGTAGATGTAGATGACTTTTACAGGTGACAGTTTTTCTGATAGAGTAGGATGTGACTGAAGGGACTGGAATAGGGTGTACTGGGAGGATCCATAGGACAAGTCTTGTACCTGGATCTTTATCAAGGATACAGCAAGTGTAGCATAAGCATGGACCAAAACATTTTTGATTGGGTGGGCAACAGAATTCCACTTTGGAAGAGGGATTAGGATTTTAGAGAGGATGTTTCCTACTTCACAGCATGAAGATACACACTTGTCCCTGGTGGAATGTGTGGTTAACCTATTCAATCTTATATATGATAGTGGGTAATTACAGGAGGGGTACTCCTTTGCTTAGTGAAAGTGGGTATAGAATTGGAGCATGTGTAGATGTGGCTGAGATATCTGTTTGTGGACCTGGTTTTGGAAGGCTTTAGGAAGATCTTAAGAATACTGTGAAAAGGATTGCTTGACACTGCAAATATGCTGCACAAAGGTGGGTAGACTGAGTGTGAGACTTTTCAATGCCGAAGGGATGGCAGCTATCAAAATGGAGATATTGTTGATGGTAATGAGCTTGAAAGGGAATATATTCATCTCCTGTGCCACATCTACATATTCCCCTAATCCTCCAACCACCTCTATGAACCAACTGTGAAGGAGTGCCACCTCATTACTCAATATCACCACAGTCTGGAACAATTTAATCACATACAGTGATAGGACTTCGACTGTCATAGTTCCCAGAAATGAGAAACAACCTTCCCACCTCTCCAAAACACTATTCTGCTGCCCACCCAGCATACGAAATATCTTGGTCCATCCACACCTGCTTCCAACCATCCAGCATGTCTTATTCCAGTGTTGTTGCTGACATATCGTACTTCATCAGAGGCAAGACAATTTATGAAAGCAGTTATACCCTATCTACTGTAACTTTTGCACAATGGGTATGACTGCCATCTGCTGTCTACTCAAATGAATGGCCTCTACTAATCTGCGTTGCAATGTGTGATACGTATGGATGTTGCTACAGGATAGTCAAGAGGGAGTGGTTTGTGTAGACTGTTGGTTGGAATGTCACTGGGGTGATTATAGCGGGGAACTAAATTTGGAAATCAATGGGGCTCTCCCATGGAACTGTAGGCTTTGGAAAAAGAGAGAGAGAAAGAGAGTCGCTGAGCAGGAGGCAAAGATTTGTACCCATCAGGCTGAATTAGAAGATGCCAAATTTGAGCAAGATATAGGTTGAAGGGGGAAAAAGCTCATGGGAACTGCATAAAGGTACCAAGTGATGGGGAAAAGGGGAACAGCCCTTCAACTTTATATACATTTCAGCTTACAGCGTCGAATAAATTTGACTAGTTACCTGAAGTAGGAGGGAAAATGCCTCATCCAGCTGTAGGTCACAGTAAGGTGCAGCAGACTTCTAGGAAAGGAACTCAATGAAGGTTGACACCAAAAGAGAGTAGGAAGAAAAGAGTCTTGCTGCTGGGAATTAGCTGTGGGAGGGATTTAGACCAGATGGTACTGGGCAAATTAGGAGTAGAGTACCAAGACACAAGTATTGTGAAGCCAAGTGCTGGTGACAAGAGGACATAGGGAATTTGTGCAAAGGTTTCCGTAAAGAGGATCATGTTATTGTAATGGGTGGAGCAGGGAACAGCCTGGCTAAGGCCGTCAGTTACAGCTTTAAGGCTGACCTGGATGAAATAGGAATAGCAACTACACACACAAATCTTAGTTTTGTGGGCATCCTGCAGCATCATGGCCAGCCCTGGGTTTACACTGCTGTGAGGCATGTGAACATTTAGTTGATTAGACTGCTGCAGATGGAAATGAAATTTCATAGGATTTCAGTGCCTGTTGCTACATTTGGGAGACAGATTTATTCTAGACATGGCCTACAACTGATTAGGTGAGGGAAAGATAGATTTGTTGAGCTTCTTGTTGCAGATAACATACTTGCGGAGGGGGAGGGGGGGGGGGGGGTCTGCACCATCACACAAAGTAAGCTCCCTGTGGTTACAAGAGTCAGAGGGGCCCTTTACGTTAGAATCAGGATTCAAGCACCCTGTTTTGTTTGAAAGAAATCAAAATGACATAAGAGCCAAACAAAATGCTGATGAATGAACTGAAAATTAAGGTTAGCTTATTTCATCAAAATATTAAAAATATTATAGGACTGTGTAATAAGGTAGAAGAGCTTCTTCTCTGTATGGCAAATTTAGAGAGCTCTGAAAAGTTAGACATCCTGTGCTTATCTAAGCACCACATAACCACATGGTTAGATAACTTAACATAAAACATTATGCTTTACCAGTGTACTCATACAGAACCAGTATGGGAAAAGGTGGGGTTGTTACATATGCTAGGACAGAACACAAGTTCAAAACCGATGAGACAAGTAGATTTTCTGGTGATCAGCACATAGAATTGTGTGCTTGTGAATTAATACTGAAAAATAGTTCAGTTTTAATTGTAACTGTGTATAAATCCCCACTGGCAGATTTTGAACTGTTTATGGGGAATCTGGGTTCCTTACTGTGCTACCTGTCAGACAGCAGCACGCAGTTAGTAGTTTTTGGTGACTTAAATGTAGATTTTATAAGGGATTCTGATTGAAAAAATGATCTGGAAAAAAAACTTTATTAAGAAATCAATAACGTGCACATAATGTCAGAAATCAGTAATTCCAACAATAGACTTAAGGCTATAGGGAACATGGTGAGATGAGAGACAGGACAACCAGCTACAGAACAGGATAACCTCACCATTGAACTGAGTAGAAGGACTATAAATGATGAGTCACAGATAGCAAATATACTTAATAATCATTTCTTAAATATAATAGAAATCATAGAGAGAAACTGTGTAAAGTAAAGTTACAACAGTGTGTTAAAAAAATAACTCATAAAATTCAGTCATATGAATATGTCACCATCTCTACCTTCTGAAATTGAGAAAATGATGCAGTCTGCTAAAAATAAAACCTCATCTGGTTTTGATGGTGTTTCCAATAAATATTTGTTCCAATGTAATAAGCCCTGTCTTATCTGAAATATGTAATGCATCACAAACTCAAGGCAGTTTTCCAGAGAGACTGGTATATGCCATTGTTACCACCTCAGTAAGAAAGATGTAAGAGTGATGTCAAAAACTACTGACTTGTTCCACTTCTCACATAATTTTCCAATATTTTTGAGAAGGTGATGTATTCTAAATAGTATCCCATCTTAACAGCCAGTGGCCATGGTGCAGTGATAATGTTGGTTCCCATCAGATCATCGAAGGTAAATGCTGTTGGGCTTGGCAAACACTTGGATAGGTGAAAGTCCAGTATGCCGACCACTGTTGACAAGCGGATTGGACTCAACCCTTGTGAGGCAAATTGAGGAGGTACTTGATGGAGAAGTAGCAGCTCTGGTCATGAAAATGCAATGGCTGGGAGAGTGATATGCTGAGCACGTGCCTTTCTGCCTCTCCATATTCGCATACAGTAATGCCTATGAGCTGAGGATGACAGGGCAGTCGGTCAGTACCGTTGGGCCTTCTGAGGCCTGTTCAGACAGAGTTTAGTTTAGTTAATCTCATTTTAACAATAATAATACCCACAGCAAATCACAATTTGTGTTTCAGAAGAGTTGCTCTACTGAGAATGCTATTTATATGTTCACTCACCAAATTTTATAAGCATTAAATAATAAAATAGCACTGGTTAGTATTTTCTGCAGCCTATCTAAGGCATCTAACGCAAATCACCATATTCTCCTAGATGAACTGAAGTTTTATTGTATTGACGGTACACCCAATCAATGGGTAATGTCGTATTTAACCAAAAGAATGCAGAAACTTGTATTTAGTAATCCAGCCAACATAATCTGGCGATATATTTCTGTCTGGGGAGAAATCACATATGGTGTTCTCCAAGGATCAGTCTTAGATCTGCTATTGTTCCTTATTTATGTGAATGGTCTTCCATCTGATATACAACAAGCATAATTAGATCTTTTTATAGATGACACTAGTATTGTAATCAATCCAGGCATACATTCATTTCTGCACGTCAAGGGGTACTATACCAATGATAAGTTAACATATGGTGAGGAAATAATAAATGGGGTGTAAACTTCAAAATTTTTGGAGGAGAATTTAAAATTAAGAAAACATATTTTGGAACTCTTAAACAACTTAGTTCAACTGCATTTGCTCTTAGAATCATTGCAAATCTTGGGGAGAGACAAATCAGTAAGTTGTCATATTTTGCATATTTTCACTCAATAATGTCATGTGGAATAATGTTCTGGGACACTTAATCTATAAGAAAGAAAGTCTTCATTTCTCAAAAACATGCTGTAAGAATAGTATGTGACACTCACTCACAATCATCTTGTAGACATCTGTTTAAGGAGTTGAGCATTCTGACTTTTGCTTCACAGTATATTTATTCCTTCTTGCAGTTTGTTGTAAAGAAATTCACTACAGTTCAAGAGGAAAAATGATGAACATAATTACAATACCAGAAGAAAAAATGACACTCATTACTCCACATTAAGATTGTCTTTAGCACAAAAAGGGGTGTACAATGCTGCAACAACAATTTTTGATCACTTACTGTAGCAGAATATTGTCAAATGATCTTTCACAGAACCCAAAGAAATTCTGGTCATGTGTAAAGGCTGTCAGTGGCACCAAAGTCAGTGTTTAGTCCTTAGCGAACAAGATGGGAACTGAAATTGAGGGTAACAGAGCAGAAGCTGAAATACTTAACTCCATTTTCAAATATTACTTTACAAAGGAAAACCCTGAAGAATTTTCCCAACTTAATCCTGAAAAGATGAATGAAATAAGTATTAGTGTCAGTAGTGTTGAGAAACAGCCAAAATTGTTAAAACTGAACAAAGCTCCAGTGCCCGATGGAATACCTATCAGATTCTATACTGAATTTACGGCTGAGCTAGCCCCTTTTCTAACAATAATCTATTGTAGATCCTCCATGGAAGGAGGTTTGGATCCTTGCTGTTTGTGTTGTATGTTAATGACCTTTCAGACAATATTAACTGTAACATCAGGCTTTTTGCAGATGATGCAGCTATCTATAATGAAGTCCTGTCTGAAAGAAGGTGTATAAATATTCAGACAGATCTTAATAAGATTTCAGAGTGGTGCAAAGACTGACAACTTGCTTTAAACATTCAGAAATGTAAAATTGTGCACTTTACAAAATGAAAAAAGAAACATAGTATCCTATGACTATAATTTCAATGAGTCACTGTTGGAATCAGCCAACTCATACAGATACTTGGGTGTAATACTATGTAGGGATATGAAATGGAATGACCACATAGGCTCACTTGTGGGTAAAGCAGGTGATAGACATCTGTTTATAGGTAGAATACTGGATAAGTGCAATCAATCTATAAAGGAGACTGATTAAAAATCACTCGTGTGACCCATCCCAGAATAATGCTGAAGTGTGTTGGACACATACCAAATAAGACTAACATGGGTATTGAATGTATATAGTGAAGGGGAGCACGAATGATTTCAAGTTTGTTTAATCCTTGGGAGAGTGTCAGAGAGATACTGAAGGAACTGAACTGGAAGACTTTTGAAGATACATGTAAACTATCCCGAGAAAGTATATTAAGAAAGTTTCAAGAACCAACTTTAAATGGTGAGTCTAGGAATATAGTACATCCCCAAAATATAGTTCACACAGGGATCTTGAGAATAAGATAATAATTACTGCAGTCACAGAGGTACTTAAACAATCATTCTTCGTGCTTTCCATATGTGAATGTAACAGGAAGAAACCATAGTAACTGGTATAATGGGACGTACTCTCTGCTGCACACCTCACGGTGGTTTTCAGAGTAGAGATGTAGTTGTATATGATATAAAATGTCTGGCAGACAGCAGAGTAAAATTTGAAAACAAACTGAAAAATTTTCTCCTTGACAGTTACCATTCGACAGAAAAATTTCTGTTGTAGTGATGTGTAAAAGGTGGTAAATTAATTTGTCATGTAAATGAAGAAGACTTGTTCCACATCATTAAAATTTATCATGAAAAATAATCCATAGAATGTGAAACTATGTGAGTAACTCTGACTAGAAGATAAGTTGATCACTGTAGGCAGAAATATTACTGAGTGCAGGCTACTCAACTTCAATGACTGTTTGACAATTAGTATCATCTGGATGCTGTACCCTAATACTAGCTTCTGTGTAAAACATACGAATTGTACTTTACATTTTTCCCTTTATGTGCCACAAGGCGTATCTGACACCAATATTTACCTCTCCCCCCATGCCTCCCATTCCACCCACTAATATGCACTTTTATACAGTCACTCTCTTCCACCTTTCAGCTCCCTTCCCCCCTCCCCACTCTCTCTGTTATCATCCCACCCCAATGACTCCCACCCCAACATACTCCTCCACTCCATTGTGGGCAAAATGAATTCTCCTGCCTGTTCTGGGGTGAGCTCACTGGTGCCACATTCCTACCCCATTTCCTTGCTGCCTCTCTCCCTCCCAGCCAACAGTTAGACATCCCCCCCCCCCCCCCTTTCTCCTGTCCTCTTCACCCTCCTATCCTTTCTTCTCTAATCCACTTGACTGGTCCAATCCCACACCCCAATCAGGCTGCAGCATCAGGACAATGTAACCATGTTTTGATGCATGCAGTGTATTAATTACTTCAGGTGGAGAATATTGTTTGATAATTCAGCAACACTTACAATATTGTTTATACATGTGTTGACTACTCAATGCCTCAACTATATGGTATGTGGTTATGTTTATTCTGTACATTATTCATAGCTTTTTTAGTTGAAAAACGTGCTATGAGGAAAAGACCGATGACCTATCAGGTTATGAGATACATATACACTCCTGGAAATTGAAATAAGAACACCGTGAATTCATTGTCCCAGGAAGGGGAAACTTTATTGACACATTCCTGGGGTCAGATACATCACATGATCACACTGACAGAACCACAGGCACATAGACACAGGCAACAGAGCATGCACAATGTCGGCACTAGTACAGTGTATATCCACCTTTTGCAGCAATGCAGGCTGCTATTCTCCCATGGAGACGATCGTAGAGATGCTGGATGTAGTCCTGTGGAACGGCTTGCCATGCCATTTCCACCTGGCGCCTCAGTTGGACCAGCGTTCGTGCTGGACGTGCAGACCGCGTGAGACGACACTTCATCCAGTCCCAAACATGCTCAATGGGGGACAGATCCGGAGATCTTGCTGGCCAGGGTAGTTGACTTACACCTTCTAGAGCACGTTGGGTGGCACGGGATACATGCGGACGTGCATTGTCCTGTTGGAACAGCAAGTTCCCTTGCCGGTCTAGGAATGGTAGAATGATGGGTTCGATGACGGTTTGGATGTACCATGCACTATTCAGTGTCCCCTCGACGATCACCAGTGGTGTACGGCCAGTGTAGGAGATCGCTCCCCACACCATGATGCTGGGTGTTGGCCCTGTGTGCCTCGGTCGTATGCAGTCCTGATTGTGGCGCTCACCTGCAAGGCGCCAAACACGCATACGACCATCATTGGCACCAAGGCAGAAGCGACTCTCATCGCTGAAGATGACACGTCTCCATTCGTCCCTCCATTCACGCCTGTCGCGACACCACTGGAGGCGGGCTGCACGATGTTGGGGTGTGAGCGGAAGACGGCCTAACGGTGTGCGGGACCGTAGCCCAGCTTCATGGAGATGGTTGTGAATGGTCCTCGCCGATACCCCAGGAGCAACAGTGTCCCTAATTTGCTGGGAAGTGGCGGTGCGGTCCCCTACGGCACTGCATAGGATCCTACGGTCTTGGCGGGCATCCGTGCGTCGCTGCGGTCCGGTCCCAGGTCGACGGGCATGTGCACCTTCCGCCGACCACTGGCGACAACATCGATGTACTGTGGAGACCTCACGCCCCACGTGTTGAGCAATTCGGCGGTACGTCCACCCGGCCTCCCGCATGCCCACTATACGCCCTCGCTCAAAGTCCGTCAACTGCACATACGGTTCACGTCCACGCTGTCGCGGCATGCTACCAGTGTTAAAGACTGCGATGGAGCTCCGTATGCCACGGCAAACTGGCTGACACTGACGGCGGCGGTGCACAAATGCTGCGCAGCTAGCGCCATTCGACGGCCAACACCGCGGTTCTTGGTGTGTCCGCTGTGCCGTGCGTGTGATCATTGCTTGTACAGCCCTCTCGCAGTGTCCGGAGCAAGTATGGTGGGTCTGACACACCGGTGTCAATGTGTTCTTTTTTCCATTTCCAGGAGTGTATTAATACAGAAACACATCAAACTGAGTTATATCCAATGGTGTTAAACAAATAATTTACAAGGGCTTACTTGCAATGCAGTCATTTAAAGGCATTTTCAAAAGGAACACATTGCAAGAAGTCTGCAATATAGACAAACCAAATTAAAAGTATAATATGTGTCTAGAAACTAACACATTTTTTGTATTCTTTCCCAATAAAATACTGCCTATCAGGGTGCTGCAGTATTAAGAATCAATTGCATTAGAATATTCTGTAGAAAAGGTTGTACCATAATATGAAAAACAAACACAGCTCAATAGCAGAATTTCAATACAGAGACGACTGTATAAGACTGACAAAGACCACCTGACAGATTGAAACTATGCATTATGTCAAGAGAATAAAGGTCTTTAAGAAGAAAATTAAAAACATTTGATTAACTGTTAAAGAGGTACCAAAGGATAAAGAGGACCAAAGGCATTGTATATTTTCCCTGTAAGAATGAAGCTGTTTTAGTGATCCACCACTCACCACAGAGGGAAGATGCTGAGTCCCAGATAGGCACAACAAAAAGACTGTCACAATATAAGCTTTCGGCCAACAAGGTCTCTGTCGAAAATAGTTCTCTCTCTCTCTCTCTCTCTCTCTCTCTCTCTCTCTGTCTCTCTCTCTCTCACAACAGACACACGACTGCAGCCTCAGGCAACTGAAGCTACACTGTGAGTTGCTCGCAGTGCATGATGGAGAGAAGTAAGAAGACTGGGTGCATTGATGGAATGAGGCCTGGTTACGAGAATGTGGTATATATTAGAGGGAGAGTTTCCACCTGTGCAGTTCAGAAAGGTTGGTGTTGGTGGGAAGGACCCACATGACACAGGCTGTGAAGCAGTCATTGAGATGAAGGATGTTATGTTGGACAGTGTGCTCAGCAACAGGGTGGTCCACTTATTTCATGGCCACAGTTTGTCAGTGGCTATTCATGCAGACAGACAGCTTGTTGGTTGTCATGCCCACATAGAATGCAGCACAGTTGTTGCAGCTTAGCTTGTAGATTACCTGAGTAGGTTTCACAGGTAACCCTGCCTTTGATAGGATAGGTGATGTAGTAACCGGAGTGGAGTAGGTAGTGGTGGGAGGATGTATGGGACAGGTCTTGCTTCTAGGTTTATTACAGCCATATGGGAGCAACAGTTGTGTAAGGATGGATGAGTATACTGTGTAGGTTTGGTGGACAACGGAATACCACTGTGGGAAAGGTGGGAAGCATAGTGGGCAGGATGTTTCTGATTTCAGGGTATGACGAGAGGTAGTTGAAACCCTGGTGGAGAATGTACTTCAGTTGCTCCAGCCCTGGGTGGTATTGAGTTACGAAGGGAATGCTCCTCTGTGGCTGGATGGTGAAACTTTGGGAAGTGGAGGGAGACTGAAATGATAAGACATGGGAGATTTGTTTTTGCACGATGTTGTGAGGATAATTATGTACTGTGAAAGTCTCAGTGAGACCCTCGGTATATTTCAAGAGGGACCACTCATCACAGCAGAAGCGACAACCATGGGTCGCCAGGCTGTATGGAAAGGAATTCCTGTTATGGAATGGATGGCAGCTGTCAAAGTGGGGATATTGCTGGTGGTTAGTAGGTTTGATGTGGACAGAGATACAGATGTAGCCATCTTTGAGGTGGAGGTCAACATCTCGGAAGGTGGCTTGTTGGGTTGAATGGGACCAGGTAAAGCAAATGGGGGAGAAGATGTCGAGTTTCTAGTGGAATGTGGATAGTATACCCTCACCTTCGATCCAGATAGCAAAGATGTCATAAATGAATCTGAACCAGGTAAGGGGTTTAGGATTCTGGGTGTGTAGGAAGGATTCCTCTAGATGGCCCATGAATGGGTTGGCATAGGATGGTGCCATGAGGGTGCCCATAGCCGAACCCCAGATTTGTTTGTAGGTGATGCCTTCAAAGGAGCAGTACACTACTGGCCATTAAAATTGCTACACCAAGAAGAAATGCAGATGATAAACAGGTATTCATTGGTCAAATATATTATACTACGTAGAAATGACATATGATTACATTTTCACACAGTTTAGGTGCATAGATCCTGAGAAATCAGTACCCAGAACAACCACCTCAGGCTGTAATAATGGCCTTAATATGCCTGGGCATTGAGTCAAACAGAGCTTGGATGGCGTGTACAGGTACAGCTGCCCATGCAGCGTCAACATGATACCATGGTTCATCAAGAGTAGTGACTGGCGTATTGTGACGAGCCAGTTGCTTGGTCACCATTGACCAGACATTTTCAGTTGGTGAGAGGTCTGGAGAATGTGCTGGCCAGGGCAGCAGTTGAACATTTTCTGTATCCAGAAAGGCCCGTACAGGACCTGCACCATGCGGTGGTGCATTATCCTGCTGAAATGTAGGGTTTCGCAGGGGTTAGATGAAGGGTAGAGCCACAGGTCATAACACATCTGAAATGTAACGTCCACTGTTCAAAGTGCCGTCAATGCAAACAAGATGTGACTGAGGCGTGTAACCAATGGCACCCCATACCACGATGCCGGGTGATACGCCAGTATGGCGATGATGAATACATGCTTCCAATGTGCGTTCACCGTGATGTCGCCAAACACTGATGTGGCCATCATGATGCTGTAAACAGAACCTGGAATCATCTGAAAAAATGACGTTTTGCCATTCGTGCACCAAGGTCATCATTGAGTTCACCATAGCAGGCGCTCCTGTCTGTGATGCAGCATCAAGGATAACCGCAGCCATGGTCTCTGAGCTGATAGTCCATGCTGCTGCAAATGTCGTCGAACTGTTCATGCAGATGGTTGTTGTCTTGCAAACGTCCCCATCTGTTGACTCAGGGAACAAGACGTGGCTGCACGATCCGTTACAGCCATGCGGATAAGAGAGCCTGTCATCTCGACTGCTAGTGATACGAGGATGTTGGAATCCAGTACGGTGTTTTGTATTACCCTCCTGAACCCACCGATTCCATATTCTGCTAACAGTCATTGGATCTTGACCAACGCGAGCAGCAGTGTCACAATACGATAAACCGCACTCGCGATAGGCTACAATCCGACCTTTATCAAAGTCGGAAGCGAGATGGTGCGCATTTCTCCCCCTTACACGAGGCATCACAACAACGTTTCACCAGGCAATGCCGGTCAACTGAACTGCTGTTTGTGTATGAGAAATTGGTTGGAAACTTTCCTCATGTCAGCACGTTGTAAGTGTCGCCACTGGTGCCAACCTTGTGTGAATGCTCTGAAAAACTAATCATTTGCATATCACAGCATCTTCTACCTGCCAGTTAAATTTTGCGTCTGTAGCACATCATCTTCATGGTGTAGCAATTTTAATGGCCAGTAGTGTAATTGTGGGCAAGGATATAGGTAGGAGGTTGTTGCTTTGGAATCCCGCCACAATGGGGTGTCCTGGGTGGACCACCTCGGACGCCGCATTGTGGCCGGTTACTAAGCCCTCACTGAGAGACTCTCTGTTCTCATAGAGCAACACCTTCACCCTATTACCCAGACCATAACCTCCTATATAAAAGATAAAAACCATTTCCTCCACTGACTCTGTACAATTCCTGTCCCTTTACCACACATTGCCCTGCTCATCACTGTTGATGCCACCTACCTTTACACTAACGTCCCTAATGGCCATGAACACTACCTTTCCCAATGCCCAACAGATTCCAAACCAACAACCTCCTTCCTAGTTGCCATGACCAACTATATCCTCACCCACAATTACTTCCCCTTTGAAGGCATCACCTACAAACAAATCCTGGTATGACTATGGGCACCCTCAAGGTACCATGCTAGGCCAACCCATTCATGGGTCATCTAGAAGAATCCTTCCTAAATACCCAGAATCCTAAACCCCTCACCTGATTCAGATTCGTTGATAATATCCTTGCGATCTGGTTTGAGGGTGAGGAGACCCTATCCGCATTCCTCCAGAACCTCAACAGCTTCTCCCCCATTTGCTTCACCTGGTCCTAATCAATCCAACAAACCACCTTCCTAGATGTTGACCTCCACCTCAAAGATAGCTGTATTAATACCTCTGTCCATATCAAACCTACTAACCACCAGCAATACCCCCACTTCAACGGCTGCCACCCGGTCAAAACAAACAGCTGCGCGACATGTGATCCCGCTGCAGCTACCACACCTGCATCTTGTCAACAACTCACCGACACTATGCACGCTTACCGCCCAGCCGTTCACTACTCGATCACGCCCACAACTTGTTCACCCACCCTAGAAGACAATTTCAGCCGCATCAATGCTTCATACAGCAGTTAACGTGTTCTCACTCGGCCACCACCGAGTACTGAGTTTCACATTCGCGATCGCACACACAATCTCTTCTACTCGAACTGTTACGTCAATACTGTGCTGCTGACCTTGTCTTGTACACCAGGTTACCCTTTGATAGACACAGATTCTGATTTTGAGCCCATCTTACTCTGAGATACACAGCAGACTGCTTCATGACATACATTTTCGCCTGAACAACTGCAACAGCTACGTTAGCAAATTGCGACATACAACTTGTTGGTACAAGATCAGTCACACATGCTGCAGCCGACACCGACCGAGCACAGCATGCAATGAGATGCTCCTGTCATTGTTCCACCTCCGACTGCTGACAATCCTTTGCCGTTACAACCAGCTACAACTAATGCCCTGACAATCACACTACATGGATCTATGTCCCAGATGTCACAACTGTCATCATCACGCTGCCTCAAGTGGAAATTCCACATTACTGATGTGATACAAGCAACTTATTTACGACGCTGCCACCTTTCCTTGGTAGTTCCAGACACTTCGTTTCTGTACCACGGCATAACCAGCCGCATTCCAGTGCCGCTTGCTTTGCCGCCCTCATCACTACCTCCACAATGTATGACCAACACATCTGCCATTTCTGCTTCGATGAGTGAGCATATTTCTGCTCCGCCACACAACTGTGCACTTCTGCTTCCACTGTGCCATCAGCAGCATGGCACGGCCAACCTGTGGACGCCTTCCATGTCTCCTTCCATCTGCCGGTCGTGCCTACCAAGACATCGAGAAACAGTCCGATTGCGCCTCCCACTAGCGCCTGTCACGACACGTTTGGTCACACGCACCTGCACCATCAGCCGGCCTCTCATCATCTTTACCGTGCTCTGCACTACTGATGGGGTCTCTGTGGTGGTTATCAACTGCAAGAGTTGACTGCCTCATCTTTGAGAACAAACTTCTTTGAAAACTGTTGACTTCAGTGTGTTCCGAACTCTGTATTCAAGTGGATGTATTTGTACCGACATGATCAAAATAAAGTTAATTCATTATAAACGTGTGAATACTTAATGTTGGGGTTCAATATTACCATACGTAACATCTCGAACCCCACAACTTTATTAGTCACAACATTTTTTCGTCTCTGTTCTTTCTTATTTGCAGTTTTATTGTAAATGTTATTTACATAGTCTTTACAATAGTTGCACATTTTTGCATTATATTTTCTAACCACAAGTTCTGTTTAGACATCAAAACCTGACATGGAAAGCATAAATATCCTAATAATTACAAGGAAAATAATCAGTTATTGACAATATAAAGTAAATGGGTAGATAAAAAAATCTACTCACCAAACGGTATCAGGAGAACACATACACAAAAAAAGTTAAACATTTTTGTGTATGTGTTCTTCTGCCACTGCTAGGTGAGTACATTTTTTATCTATCCATTTACGCTATTTATAACAAGGTTATAAACACCTTTTTGCGTTGACTTGTATGGTTTGAATGGTAATCTAAAATGACATCAGTGCAAGTATTCTTTCAAAAAATTCCTATGACATGTTTATCCTTTTCATTCTTCATATTTAGATCAAAGAAATTTATGGAACCTCCCACACCAATTTCAATCACAAATTTTAGTTTATCACATAGCTACTGAACAATGTTACAAATACATCTGTGTCACTATTAATTCTTTTTATTAATATAAATGTGTCGTCAACTTATTTGTGGTAATGTTACGTACCAATTCAGTATTTTCAAGGAAAAATTTATTTTCCAGATAATTAATGTAGATGTCAGCTAAAACCAGAAATAGCACTCCCATTCTTAATCCATCTTTTTGTAGATAAATTTTGTTGTTGACATGTTGTTGTTGTGGTCTTCAGTCCTGAGACTGGTTTGATGCAGCTCTCCATGCTACTCTATCCTGTGCAAGCTTCTTCATCTCCCAGTACCTACTGCAACCTACATCCTTCTGAATCTGCTTTGTGTATTTCTCAGTCTCCCTCTACGATTTTTACCCTCCATGCAACCCTCCAATACTAAATTGGTGATCTCTTGATGCCTCAGAACATGTCCTACCAACCAATCCCTTCATATAGTCAAGTTGTGCCGCAAAACTTCTCTTCTCCCCAATCCTATTCAATACCTCATCATTAGTTATGTGATCTACCCATCTAATCTTCAGCATTCTTCTGTAGCACCACATTTCAAAAGCTTCTATTCTCTTCTTGTCTAAACTATATATCGTCCATGTTTCTCTTTCAGACATGGCTACACTCTGTACAAATACTTTCAGAAACGACTTCCTGACACTTACATCTATACTCGATGTTAACAAATCTCTCTTCTTTAGAAAGGCTTTCCTTGCCATTGCCAGTCTACATTTAATATCCTCTCCACTTCAACCATCATCAGTAATTTTGCTCCCCAAATAGCAAAACTCCTTTACTACTTCAAGTGTCTCATTTCCTAACCTAATTCTCTCAGCATCACCCGACTTAAGTCGACTACATTCCATTATCCTCGTTTTGATTTTGTTTATGTTCATCTTACATTCTCCCTTCAAGACACTATCCATTCCTTTCAACTGCTCTTCCAAGTCCTTTGCTGTCTCTGATAGAATTACAATGTCATCGGCAAACCTCAAAGTTTTTATTTCTTCTCCATGGATTTTAATTCCTACTCTGAATTTTTCTTTTGTTTCCTTCACTGCTTGCTCAATATACAGATTGAATAACATCAGGGAGAGGCTACAGCCCTGTCTCACTCCCTTCCCAACCACTGCTTCCCTTTGATGCCCCTCAACTCTTATAACTGCCATCTGGTTTCTGTACAAATTGTAAATAGCCTTTTACTCCCTGTATTTTACCCCTGCCACCTTCAGAATTTGAAAGAGAGTATTCCAGTCAATATCGTCAAAAGCTTTATCTAAGTCTACAAATGCTAGAAACGTAGGTTTGTCTTTCCTTAATCTAGCTTCTAAGATAAGTCGTAGGGTCAATGTTGCCTCACATGTTGCAATATTTTTACGGAATCCAAACTGATCTTCTCCGAGGTTGGCTTCTACTAGTTTTTCCATTCGCCTGTAAAGAATTCGCGTTAGTATTTTGCAGCAGTGACTTATTAAACTGATAGTTCAGTAATTTTCACATCTGTCAACACCTGCTTTTTTGGGATTGGAATTATTATATTATTCTTGAAGTCTGAGGGTATTTCACCTGTCTCATACATCTTGCTCACCAGATGGTAGAGTTTTGTCAGGACTGGCTCTCCCAAGGCTGTCAGTAGTTCTAAGGGAATGTTGTCTACTCTCAGGGCCTTGTTTCGACTCAGGTCTTTGAGTGCTATGTCAAATTCTTCACGCAGAATCATATCTCCCATTTCATCTTCATCTACATCCTCTTCCATTTCCATAATATTGTCCTCAAGTACATCACCCTTGTATAGATCCTGTATATACTCCTTCCACCTTTCTTCTTTCCCTTCTTTGCTTAGAACTGGGTTTCCATCTGAGCTCTTGATATTCATACAAGTGGTTCTCTTTTCTCCAAAGGTCTCTTTAATTTTCCTGTAGGCAGTATCTATCTTACCCCTAGTGAGATAAGCCTCTACATCCTTACATTTGTCCTCTCGCCATCCCTGCTTAGCCATTTTGCACTTCCTGTTGATCTCATTTTTGAGACGTTTGTATTCCCTTTTGCCTGCTTCATTTACTGCATTTTTATATTTTCTCCTTTCATCAATTAAATTCAATATTTCTTCTGTTACCCAAGGAATTCTACTAGCCCTTGTCTTTTTACCTACTTGATCCTCTGCTGCCTTCACTACTTCATCTGTCAGAGCTACCCATTCTTCTTCTACTGTACTTCTTTCTCCCATTCCTGTCAATTGTTCCCTTATGCTCTTCCTGAAACTCTGTACAACCTCTGGTTTAGACAGTTTATCCAGGTCCCATCTCCTTAAATTCCCACCTTTTTGCAGTTTCTTCAGTTTTAATCTGCAGTTCATAACCAAACAAACATATTTCTAACAGAGAGAGAGAGTAAGTCAATAAATTCTATGATCTCCTCTTTCGACAAAATACTCTTTTCTGTTAGATTTCTGGCAATAATTCTGACTGTTAACTCTACAGCTTTGTTCACCATATCCAAGGAAATATAATTTATATCGTAAGTTGTTGGTATATCACAAATCCTTCTAGCTAGTCCATAACTGTTTTTAACTGGAAATTGTGTCATATCTGTAATTTTTTAAATACAGGAATGTACGCAGCAAGCTCAGTTTAACTAATGTTTGTTACCTGTAATGTAAGGGCAGATTTTTGTGTCTTCTTGAAGAAATGAAGACTTTTTTATCAGAGATCTCCCCACACCTCCTTGCTCTGTGAGGAGGTGGCAATGAGAAGCAGCTTTTCAAGAGCCACTAATTAATAAAAGTAACACACTTTCATTGATCCAGAGAAAAACATTATAACACTGGCTATGCTAGGATGGGGCTCCTCCATGCCCACACTGACATGGTGACTAAACCAAAAGTTCTACTGTCACCTCTGTATAACATGTTAGTTTCCAAATCAGGAGTCACAGGATGTGGGCTGTGATGTTGTCCATGCATCTAGGTAGGATTACTCATTGACATGGTCCATCAGGAGACAGAAAGTGGACGAAAGTGATCAAAGGGTAGCAGTTTGTAAGGGCAGAGGGAAAAAGTGCCAAGGCAAGCACCAAGGGAAAAAAACCTCTTCAACATTAGGATGGGTAGTAAGGGCAGTAGCGGCTTGCTAGCTGCGACAGTGTGTGCAAAGTGTGGTTATGTTAGTGCGAGGTATCATGTATCATTACCTTTAATGTTGCGGGTGCTCGTTGTAGGTCCTGCTGCAGCTGCTGCGTCCCTGTAACAGTTCGAGGTCATCATACATTAGTGGGTGATCAGCCATAGATCAGCTCACAGTGTAGGGTGTGTGTGGCTGGTTTGCGTATTGTGTACAATATGGCTTCCCTGCGATTGCCTGTTTTTTGGCGGGTCGAGCATCTGGGGTTGCCAGTAGTAGCTGTGTTGCAGGGGCTCGCCAGTACTGTCGTGTTAGCATGCTATGGACCTTAGATGTTTAGTTTCTTGCTAACAGTGTCTTTGGTCTATTATGTTTCCATCTATGGTTGTGGTCATAGTTCCCCAGAGAAAGGATAAACAGGTTTCGCGAATGTCTCGTGTTTTTGTACAGTCGTGTGGAGAGTTTTTGGAATACCTGCAAGATGGTATCTAGCCGATATTCACAGTGAAGATCTGCGGTGCTTGTGTAGTGTGGAGCATTGCTTATGATTCTGAGTACTTTGTTCTGTATGAGTTGCAGACGCCGCAGGTGTGCTGGCACAGCGTATCCCCAGATGGGAGCAGCATACGTCATCAGAGGTCTGATAAGTGTGGTGTACATGGACCTGGACACCCTCCTGTTCAGTGTCATATGCCTGTTAAGCATAGGGTAGAGTTGTTTGAGCCTTGCATTTGCTTTGTTGGTCACATGTTGAATGTGGTTCCCCAGAGTAGTTTCCAGTCCAGCCAGACACCAAGGTATTTGACCTTCTCACAGAAATGTATTGGGCGTTCATGTAGTGTTATTGAGTTGCAGTGTTGATGTTTGTGCAGTAGTTTCGGTCTTCTAGTGAACAGAATGGCTTCGTGCTTGTCAACGTTTACTCTAACATGCCATTTAACCAACCAAGGTTCTGCCACTCTGAGTGCAGTCTGTAGTTGTGAGTTAATGTTAGACAGTTTCCAATCTTGTGGGAGGATGGCAGTGTCATCTGCGTAGATTGCCACCGTCATGTTGTGTGTAGCTGGAAGGTCATTAATGTAGTGGTAAACAGTATGGGCTGTAGGATGCTTCCTTGGGGTACTCCAGCCTGGATACCATGTCATGTTGATTGTTTGCAGGGCACGTCGGTGTTGAAACTCCTGTCCATGAGATATGAGTGTATGAGAGACGTATGAGCTTGTTGGGGTACCCTACGTCGCTGAGTTTGCATATGAAGCCGTTGTACCACAGATGATCGAAGGCCTTTTTGATGTCCAGGAACACTGCCCCAATTGCTTTGTTTGTGTTGTATCCATGTGTTATGTATTCAACGACATGGAGGAGTTGTTGTGTTGTCGAGTGGTGATTCCTGAAGCCGAATTGCTCTGGCCTCAGGGTGTCATTTGTAATGCAGTTTCAAGTGAGTCGTTTTAGTATTACCTTCTCAATGATCTTTCTGAGCGTGCTCAGCAGACTGATGGGTCAGTAATTTTGTGGGAGGGAGTGGGCTTTCCCTGGCTTTCTGAACATCAGGACCTTGGCCGTCTTCCAAATGGCAGGGAAGTGTTGGAGTTTAAGTACGGCATTCATGTGTGTGAGGTATTTTACTGTTTTGTCCATGAACTCCTGGAGTACACAGTTTCGAATGCCATTGTGACCAGGGGCCTTCCTAGCTATGGTATGCATGATGCTCCATTTGACTTTCAGCAGTTCTAACCTGTCGGATGTCGTTGCACAATGGTGGGGCCAAGATGCGTGTAACCTACTGGTTGGTCGCAAGTGTGAATGCTGGGTCTGAGGGATCCAGGTTCAGTGTGAATGACGCTGCAAGTGTGAGGGCCATCAGATCCACTTTTTCTTCCACAGATTATGCCAGTTCGTTGGGCCCTTGTAGCTTGGGTGTGTACAGTTTCTCCCTGGTGAAGTGACGGGCCATCTGCCACACACCAGGTTGCATGGTGTCCAGCCCTTTGAGTTTCTGGTTCCACTGTTGTGTTTTGAATGTTTGGATTTTGTCCCGGATTATTCCCTCGAGCCTGTTCATGTGCTGTTTGAAGTGCTGGTGCCTGGTATGCTGTCAATGTCTCCTGAGGCGGTTCCTCATTGAGATAAGGCCCAGGGTCTCCTGGGGCAGGACAGCACTGCGTTGTTGTGGTGTGCGGATTGATATGGTGTCAGCTATTGCATCTTGGACAGCACTAGCGAGGGTTTCAATGGCCTCATCAATTTGAGCTGTCTTGTTAATCGCATGGATGGGTGGGATGCGACTGTCAAGCATTTCCTTGAACAACATCCAATTCGTGTGCCTGTAGTCTAACATCCTGCGTTGGTCGGTCCATGTGCTGCAGTGTTTCTTCAATGTACAGTATAATGGGTTGGTGATTTGAGGGCAGATCATTTTCAACATCAATGTTGAGTGTCATTGTTATGCTCTTGATGAGGGCCATGCCTATCACATCTGGTAGAGAATGTGTGTTGGTTCAGTTGGTGCTAGTGTAATGTAGTTTTGTCCTAGTGTGTGTTCGTATAGTTTCTTGCCATTGGAGTTTTGTATACCTGAGTTCCAGTCAGGGTGTTTTGCATTAAGATCTCCAGCGGCGATTACACATGGTGATATGTTGAGTATAGTGCTGATGTCGCATGTCTTGATGTTCTTAGGGCTGTTGTATACTGACACCAGTGTAGTGTAGGCTCTGTTGAACTTGACCCTGATGGCGGTTGCCTCTAATTTTTAAAGTTCAGGGAGCACTATGTTTGTGTGTTCAGTGTCTTTGTGTATGATGATGGCCATTCCACCATAACCGGAGCCATCTGGTTGGTCAGTACAATAGCCGCTGAAGTTTAGGTGGTTGTGTGGTTTGAGCTTAGTTTTGCTCAGTAGTGCAATAAGGATAGCCTTATGCTCCATGAGCGGGGCATGTTCCGCCCTTTTGTTGTTGATCCCATCTGCATTCCAGAACAGGATCTGTGCTAGTGTCTGGTTGCTTGTGATGGGGGCCAGGTGTGGCGTGTTATCCATGAAGGAGTGTGGTGAGCGATGTTTGTATGGCAGCTCAGTACTGCCCGGGTTGAGCAGTCAAGAGATGTGTAAAAAGTGTGGTGATGACCGCCATTATCTTGCTACAGATCTGAGCAGTCATATGCTGGGGGAATAGTGTTGCCAATATTCCCCCTAGTGTTGTGTTGGTGTTGTGCGTGTTGGCCTGTGGCTCGAGTGTAGTGTTAGTGGCTGCTGGTGCGGGTGTTGGCTTTATGTGTGGGCTGGCGTTTGTGTTGCTGCTGTGTGGTGCAGTCTGTGGTGCCTGTGTTACCATTGTGGTGAGGGGTGGAGTAATGTGTGTGCTGGTGTCTGTGTGCTGGTCTCACTGGCTTGCTGACTGTGTGCCTGCATTTTGGTGTTCTGTTCTTGCTGAGTGGCTTGTTGTGGTGTGCGTGTGTTCCTGTTCCTGCTCCCTTGTGGTCACCTATGCTTTCTCTGGGTTTTGGGGCTCCTTGTGTGGCTGTGTCTTCCTGTGAGGCGTGCATGGTTTCACAGGCTGTGGCCTCAGGGAGTGGGGTCGTGTCATTTTGGAGAGCTGGTGTTGATACCAGTGTGGTCATGGTGTTTTGTGTTGGCTGAGACGGTTGTGTTGTTGTCGCAGTGGCTGTGTTGAGTGCATGTAATGGGTGCGAAGGTTCCGCGGCCCGCCCCGCTCCTCCAGGGCACGTAACCATGACGTACGATACACCTTTCCTGACTGGGTTTGGTGCACACCTAGGACGTGGTATGGCATTGGGTGCCCTCAGTTTTTGTGTTTTGTGCCTCTACTCCTCTTTGTTTATGTTGCAGCCCCTGCAGTTGGCCTAGTAGCCTTGACCACAGTTGGTGCAACATCGTTTGTTTAGGTGTGTGAGTGTGCATGCATTGGATGCGTGCTTGGCAGTGCATCCGTGGCAAAAGGGTGCCAGGCCACAGTGGAGGACTGAATAACTGAATTGCTGGCAGTTATTGCACTGCTGGGGGACGTGTGGTGGTTCGTATACTTCTACCCTGACATCTATTGGCAGAAGGCTCTAGTGTGGCATATGGGCTTGTGAGTGGTAGCCCGTCATCCAGGAAGCACTTTTGCAGTTGAAACCCAGCAAGTTGAGCGCCGCTTGTACTGTTGTGTTTGGGGTACTGGGGTCCACTTCCTTGACCACGTACTGCTGTGTTTGTTCTTCAACTGTCCTGTACTGACAGTGTTTGATCCCCTTTTCTTTGAGGAAGTTAAGGAGATCTTTGTATTCAGTGTTCGTAGATACATGCAATGAGGCCCTACCCCTGGAGTACTTGGTGTGAAGCATGCAAGGTGTGTCCCTATCTACGAATGTTGTGTTGAAGACACTAAGTTCCCCATAGTTCTGTATTACGACTGGGGGATAACCAGTCTTTTGCCATGTGGCTGTAGCTGCAGTTGGTGTTTTTGTGTTGTTGCTGACCTCAGGTCAGTTCATGTTGGTTGGTGTGTCTATGTTTCTAGGCGGAAGTGCAGATTTTGGTGTAGGCAGCAGCACCTTTCGGCTGCCTAGTGAGTGTGGTTGCTCGCTTGTTTGTGTTGTGTTCTTATGTCTGCGTCATGGGTCCTCCCCCTGCCAGGGGCTAGTGTAATGGTGTTCTGGGTCCGCATCTGCCACCACTGATTCCGCCACTGGAGTCAGCGGCTGCAGCGGGACAGGAGTGCAGGAATCACTAGTTGCAGGTCAGTGTAAGGTGATATGAAGTGTTCTTGTTCGTGTGGGGGATTTGCCTGTGCCACAGAGGTCGCTGATTCTTGTGCAGCGATCTGTCGATCCTTGCCCGCCAATACCTCCTCTACAGTAGCAAGTGGGATGTTGACATCGACGGGAACAGCCGACTCACGCACATCTTTCGCTGCAGACATGCTGTGGGTGAGGGTGGGGGAAATATTGGTGGAATCTGCCATCTTGGTATTATAGGGAGTTTTATTTGGAGTGGAAGGGTATGAAAATTTGCTTTTTCTGAAAAGAAAAGATCTAACTAATTGCCCCTATGGAAGTGGGAGGTGCCCTATGGCCTAGTGTGCACCGTTAGTGCAGTGGTGTGGCACCTAAGGGAGGTGCGGAGGAAGAAAGTGGCCTACAGTGCGAGGAGTGGTCCGATGTGAATGGGCCCCTGGCACTGATCAACCCTGACAAAGAACGTGATAGCCTCACTGGGGGAGTTGGTTACCAAGGTTGTAGGGTAGCTGTGAGTCTGGGACTCTCCATGACAATTCTGCTTCTCGACACCTTGTAAGTTTGGCTTTATGTAGTACTGTGTGACAGCCCATTAAGTGAGAACAAAATTCATAACTCATGAACCAAGCCATTTTACCAGTAGCCACTGACAGTGCAAGTATCTTTAGAATTATTAACACCAAACCAAGTTTTGTACACTTCTATAAAAAAAACAGTGATAAAGATTTCATAAGTAAATTTGGAAATTGCATTTTCCTTGAGATTGTTAGTACTTGACAACCATATAAGTTCATTTTCATAATGTAAGCCAGTTTGAAGAGATAATTATGCACTCAACATGTGATATGTATTCATAATGTGTAAATTGGTTTTTAATCTTATAATTTATTTTAGTTTTATACAAAAAAGTGTTATTATTATTTTAACTCACACTTGCTTCCTTCTGGTTTTCACATAATTTCTGAATGTATTTTAGTGTTTGAGGATGCCACTGTAATTTTATATAAGGTTATTACATTTTACTTGTTAAATATTTTTTTAAAAAAGTAGAGCACAAATGATGTTTGTTACCTGTAGTGTCAAGTGGTACCATATGGTCTTATATTTACAATAGTCATCATGAATTGGATATAATGGCATGTAAATTTACAATTTACAAGCTGATGTGTTTGTGATATGGTTGTCAGTTATACTTTAATGCCTGATTCTCATTATGTTCTTGTATTCATGTAGCCCTTCCCCATGAACCACGGACCTTGGCGTTGGTGGGGAGGCTTGCGTGCCTCAGCGATACAGATGGCCGTACTGTAGGTGCAACCAAAATGGAGGGGTATCTGTTGAGAGGCCAGACAAACGTGTGGTTCCTGAAGAGGGGCAGCAGCCTTTTCAGTAGTTGCAGGAGCAACAGTCTGGATGATTGACTGACCTGGCCTTGCAACATTAACCAAAATGGCCTTGCTGTGCTGGTACTGCGAACGGCTGAAAGCAAGGAGAAACTATGGCCGTAATTTTTCCCGAGGGCATGCAGCTTTACTGTATGGATAAATGATGATGGTGTCCGCTTGGGTAAAATATTCCGGAGGTAAAATAGTCCCCCATTCGGATCTCCGGGTGGGGACTACTCAAGAGGACGTCGTTATCAGGAGAAAGAAAACTGGCATTCTACAGATCGTGGGGTGGAATGTCAGATCTCTTAATCGGGCAGTTAGGTTAGAAAATTTAAAAAGGGAAATGGATAGGTTAAAGTTAGATATAGTGGGAATTAGTGACGTTCGGTGGCAGGAGGAACAAGACTTCTGGTCAGGTGAATACAGGGTTATAAACACAAAATCAAATAAGCGTAATGCAGGAGTAGGTTTAATAATGAATAAAAAAATAGGAATGTGGGTAAGCTACTACAAACAGCATAGTGAACGCATTATTGTGGCCAAGATAGACATGAAGCCCACGCCTACTACAGTAGTAAAAGTTTATATGCCAACTAGCTCTGCAGATGACGAAGAAATTGAAGGAATGTATGATGAGATAAAAGAAATTTTTCAGGTAGTGAAGGGAGGCGAAAATTTAATAGTCATGGGTGACTGGAATTCGAGAGTAGGAAAAGGGAGAGAAGGAAACGTAGTAAGTGAATATGGACTGAGGTTAAGAAATGAAAGAGGAAGCCACCTGGTAGAGTTTTGCACAGAGCATAACTTAATCATAGCTAACACTTGGTTCAAGAATCATGAAAGAAGGTTCTATACATGGAAGAATCCTGGAGATACTAGAAGGTATCAGATAGATTCTATAATGGTAAGACAAAGATTTAGGAACCAGGTTTTAAATTGTAAGACATTTCCAGGGGCAGATGTGGACTCTGACCACAATCTATTGGTTATGAACTGTAGATTAAAACTGAAGAAATTGCAAAAAAGTGGGAATTTAAGGAGATGGGACCTGGATAAACTGACTAAACCAGAGGTTGTACAGAGTTTCAGGAAGAGCATAAGGGAACAATTGACAGGAATGGGAGAAAGAAGTACAGTAGAAGAAGAATGGGTAGCTCTGACGGATGAAGTAGTGAAGGCAGCAGAGGATCAAGTAGGTAAAAAGACGAGGGTTAGTAGAACTCCTTGGATAACAGAAGAAATATTGAACTTAATTGACGAAAGGAGAAAATATAAAAATGCAGTAAATGAAGCAGGCAAAAAGGAATACAAACGTCTCAAAAATGAGATAAACAGGAAGTGCAAAATGGCTAAGCAGGGATGGCTAGAGGACAAATGTAAGGATGTAGAGGCTTATCTCACTAGGGGTAAGATAGATACTGCCTACAGGAAAATTAAAGAGACCTTTGGAGAAAAGAGAACCACTTGTATGAATATCAAGAGCTCAGTTGGAAACCCAGTTCTAAGCAAAGAAGGGAAAGCAGAATGGTGGAAGGAGTATATAGAGGGTCTATACAAGGGCAATGTACTTGAGGACAATATTATGGAAATGGAAGAGGATGTAGATGAAGATGAAATGGGAGATACGATACTGCGTGAAGAGTTTGACAGAGCACTGAAAGACCTGAGTCGAAACAAGGCCCCGGGAGCAGACAACATCCCATTAGAACTACTGACGGCCTTGGGAGAGCCAGTCCTGACAAAACTCTTCTGTCTGGTGAGCAAGATGTATGAGACAGGTGAAATACCCTCAGACTTCAAGAAGAGTATAATAATTCCAATCCCAAAGAAAGCAGGTGTTGAGAGATGTGAAAATTACCGAACCATCAGTTTAATAAGTCACAGCTGCAAAATACGAATGTGAATTCTTTACAGAGAATTGGAAAAACCGGTAGAAGCTGACGCCAGCGAAGATCAGTTTGGATTCCATAGAAATATTGGAACAAATGGGGCAATACTGATCCTATGACTTATCTTAGAAAGTAGATTAAGGAAAGGCAAACCTACATTTCTAGCATTTGTAGACTTAGAGAAAGCTTTTGACAATGTTGACTGGAATATTCTCTTTCAAATTCTAAAGGTGGCAAGGGGTAAAATACAGGGATCAAAAGGCTATTTACAATTTGTACAAAAACCAGGCGGCAGTCATAAGAGTCGAGGGGCATGAAAGGGAAAGAGTGGTTGGGAAGGGAGTGAGACAGGGTTGTAGCCTCTGCCCGATGTTATTCAATCTGTATATTGAGCAAGCAGTAAAGGAAACAAAAGAAAAATTCGGAGTAGGTATTAAAATCCATGGAGAAGAAACAAAAACTTTGAGGTTTGCCAATGACACTGTAATTCTGTCAGAGACAGCAAAGGACTTGGAAGAGCAGTTGAACGGAATGGATGGTGTCTTGAAGGGAGGATATAAAATGAACATCAACAAAAGCGAAACGAGGATAATGGAATGTAGTCAAATTAAGTCGGGTGATGCTGAGGGAATTAGATTAGGAAATGAGACACTTGAAGTAGTAAAGGAGTCTTGCTATTTGGGGAGCAAAATAACTGATGATGGTCGAAGTAGAGAAGATATAAAATGTAGACTGGCAATGGCAAGGAAAGCGTTTCTGAAGAAGAGAAATTTGTTAACATCGAATATAGATTTAAGTGTCAGGAAGTCGTTTCTGAAAGTATTTCTATGGAGTGTAGCCATGTATGGAAGTGAAACATGGACGATAAATAGTTTGGACAAGAAGAGAATAGAAGCTTTTGAAATGTGGTGCTACAGAAAATGCTGAAGATTAGATGGGTAGATCGCATAACTAATGATGAGGTATTGAATAGAATTGGGGAAAAGAGGAGTATGTGGCACAACTTGACAAAAAGAAGGGACCGGTTAGTAGGACACGTTCTGCGGCATCAAGGGATCACCAATTTAGTATTGGAGGGCAGCGTGGATGGTAAAAATCATAGAGGGAGACCAAGAGATGAATACACTAAGCAGATTCATAAGGATGTGGGTTGCAGTTAGTACTGGGAGATGAAGAAGCTTGCACAGGATAGGGTAGCATGGAGAGCTGCATCAAACCTGTCTCAGGACTGAAGACCCCAACAACAACAACATTCATGTAGCACTGAAGGTATCTACACAGTAGCTGAAATTGATCTGCAATAAACACATTAAAAATTTATGGCCTATGCTGCTCTTCCTCCTGTCTTGGACCTGCAAGCCTACATACCTGCAGTGTCCCATGAGATAATTTAGCTCCCAGTTCCCAGACATTATCCATAGTGACAGGAAGGAGCTTGAGTGATCATGGCCACAGTTAAGCAATAACTTTAAGGCCTTTGAAACTGTCTCATGTCAATTTGGTATCCTCAGTCCTTGTGTCCATGGGGGATGAAATCCCACAAAACTCCACAATGTACTGATGTAGGTAAAGTACCTCATGATGCAGAGAAAGGAAATATAACACAAGAATTGCATTGTAGTTGCTGCCTACTCGAGGGAGTACTTCCATCCAAATGACCCAAGGTAAAGTAAAAGTATCCCTTGCTGATTTTAGTGAGCTTACAACATTCTGCTTTCTCCTCTAAATGTACAGTGAGATGTAAGTCATACTGCCAGATCTGAAGAACCCATGACTAACAGCTAATACTTGTGTGCTCCTAAGCCTAATAAAAATTTCCCTTCCTGCCCTCCAGTTGTGTCAGCTACACAAAAGTCTGTTAATTCTCCTGATTAATTAATAATTTTAAGAATAATAATTATGATGGAAATTTGCTGGCACCACACAAGAGGCACAACAATCATAAGTTCACTCAGGAGCATGTGTCTCAGCTAATTTACGCACAGTGACGCACACTCCATACTGTCAGGTTTATGATTTTTCCTACACACAAAAAATCTGTAACATATAGCACTGGATTATTGGATGACAGTTCTTTGAGCCTTGAAGTTATTTACCTCCTCTTCTTCTTTGAAGACAGTGTTATGGTGTCCAGCTTGCTCTGTTTAAATTTCTTGCTTCTCCAAGTATTACAGATACTGGTAACACAGATAGGTAGGTTAGGTCAAATAAGAAACTTGTAAATGAAGTTGACTTCATACTATAAGAATTAATGTTTCCACATTATTAATGAACTAAACAGAAATCCATGTCCTCTCTCTATCATGGGTGGGAAAACACAGACCGCACAAGATTGATGAACCATCTGACAGAAGTTTTTACAAATACAAGAAAATTAATGTTCTTCATCTTTTCTCACTACCTCCACAGGCTTGGTTGCTGTGGGCACATCAGACTTTAATCTTTGCCATAACCTAGTTGGAGGAATGAATGGATAAAAATAGATAGACAAAATAAAACATTTACTCTTATAGGTAAACCAGCATAAGTTCCAATACAATTGCCCCCCTACTGTATATTGATATAGTCCATGATTACAGGATGACAATATACAGTAGCTGTGCATATCCTACATAATATCACAACATCTTAAAATTTATTTTCAGTTATAATTTATATTGTGTCTTATGCCTGTCTTGATTTAAAATACCTTTATTGTTGGCTAACCTTATGTTAATGTATACCCTAGACATGGCAGCTCTCTCTTATTTTACAGCTTTATTTAGATATTCTGAAAGTTTAATTTTCCAAATCCATGCTGTGACAGAGGGCATGTTCAGAGTTGGAATCTGCATCTCCATTATTGTGGAGTAATTGCTGCACACCTCTTACAGTGATACACTCAAACATGGTAAACATTATAGGGTGTTTCAATAAGAATATACATATTACAAAGTATTATTTTGTCCAAACTATCAATCGCTATGCCTCAGCTCGGCTATTGGAGAAACAAATACATAGTCTAGTTTATATTAATAGCCACTAGATGTCAATTGTCTTCTGTTTTGCTTGGTAACCATCATATGTTTAAAATGACTACTCCACAGCATAAATCATTTTGTGTTCTTGAGTTCGTGAAGTACAATTCCATGATTACAGTGCAAAGGTATTTCAGGTTGAGGTACCAAATTGATCTTCTGAATGGGTGGAACAAAACGGGCACCCTCTTACTGGACTCGCCAAGTTCTTGGATATCTGATTGAAACTCTACTGAACTAATGGTTTGGTTATCAAGGAGCTGGTGACTTAGCATGTCTCAGCTGGGCTCCAAGGTCACCAGATCTGACACCCTCTGACTTCTTCCTGTGGGGTTTCGTTAAAGACAATGTTTAGGTACCATCACTCCCACAGACCTGGAAGAGTTGATGAACTGGATCTGTACTGCAATAACATCAGTGATGAAGGACATGCTTGCCCAAGTATGGGAGGAATTTGAGTATTGATGTGATATTGTTCGTGTTGCTGTGGAGGACATATTGAACATCTGTAATCTGAATTAGAGAGGTTTGTATGTCTTAAAGTTTACTAAATATATGCATTCAAAATATGTATATTCTTTTTGAAACACCCTGTTTTTGTTGTGCAAGCATCCATAAGTCCATTTGTGCAACATGGCTAGGCGGTATAGTTTGTTTTCACAGTTTTTAGATAATAATGAATTTCATGTCATCAGTATGTCCATAGAGCTGTTCTGTAGGTTAATGCATATAGGTGAGTGTGTGACTGACAGTTTCCAATGACTTTGGTACTGGAACCACATCATGCATAATATATTTCAGTGTCCAAGCCCAGGCCATACTTTCAGCATCATGCCAAGGTCCCACCAATTTTCAGGTAAGTCTATAAATGTTTTCACATTTTGGTCCCTTCTAGCAAAGTCTAGTGTCCTTTGCCCGTACAAATGAACCAAAAACTATAACACACATAAATGTAAACTTTTTACAGCACATGCCAAGCATTTGATACTTGAATAGTTCCTCTTGACATCTGTCTTGTCAATACGTACATGGTTTCACAAAACATATACAAAAATAAGCATTACAGTTCCATATTGTTTGATTTAACCTAAGCACACATAAGCCTATATCTACGTTTTACTGACACTTTGGATACATGTATGATACAGTTTATACATATTCACATCTAGATTTGTCACAAAATTTATAACTTGTGGAGAAAACCACATTTCAGTACCACTGTATGTCCTTTAAGATTTCATTTTCGCCCTTAGGAGTCACATAACAACATCTTATGACATTTTAAATACACAATTCTTGACATTTTCTCTGACCATTCAAATGCTGCTTGTCTCATACAGATGTGTCACGAACAGGTAACTCACTTCATCTTTGAATTCATGCAATAGTTTTACCTTACATAGAATAACAATTAAAATTATTATTTTTCAGTTTCAGTGTTGAAAGCACAATATACATATATTCAGTTTTATGATATGCATAAACCACTGTCCTCACATTTCATCAATCTCAACACTCCTGTGATTGCTAACAAAATAGAAGAAACTTTCATTATGTGCTAACCAACATGATCAAACATAGCTGTCTCAAGTCTGCTTGGAATGAATGTACTGATCTACAATGAATGATGATAGGGAATGGAGAGAAGTATTTTTTTATCTGCCGCTGAAATCCATCGTCTACACACCATATAATAATTGAGTAAACTCTTTGTGCACACTTCTTTGTGTCTTTGTGAAACTACTTATTTAATGTTTGCTGAACTAATTGCAGAATTCTGGCAGTGCAGTGTCATACAAGTTACCCATATTGCTTGTCTGAAAATACCTATAGTGAGTGTAATTTAGTGTACCTAACTTAAATCTGTATCTTCAGGATACCATTCCTGTGTATATAATATACTTAAATATGTCACTGTAGAGGTTGTGCCAAGAAAATGTTGTAGAAGAACATTCACTTAAGCCCATGATCCCATGTAAATGCATCATTAATACTCATATTTGGTGCTCTAGCTTGCACTTTCTAATGTGTGGTCTAACCCCTTTTTGCCTTGGGAGTATTATACCTAAACGTCATTTAACAACATTCTATGTAATGTAATTTCTTCATATACACACACTCATTCACACGTACACATACATGTAACTACTTATATTACAGTGTGGACTATTTCGTTGGTACAAGCAACCTAAGCGTGTCCTTGCATTCTGACCTGGGAAAGAAACTGAATAATAATGAAAATAATAATAATAATAATAATAATAATAATAATAATAATAATGGTTCAGGACAGAACTAACGAAGCCTCGGACAAGCGCTATCGTGGTCAGGGATGACACTTGAACCCTATGCCCGTCCACAATGGTAACGACACTAATAGCCACATGGAAAATGATTTAAATCCAAGTAGAGGTGTTTTGCAGGATATGCTTCCTGCAACTACCCTAGAAGGAAAACGAAGACAGAGGATGAGATGGTCAGATGAAGTTAACTGACACCTCATGTTCTGTTATTACCAAGCAACAAACTTAGGAACCAACACAACTGGATACAGATCACAAGTATACACAAAATTTATTACCAGATACCCAGAATTAAAATTTTTAACAGAACAACAACTAGCTGATCAGATCCATGTAATAATAAAAAATAACAGGATACCCAGTCAGAATTAGAGAACATCAAACAAGTACAACAAATACCGGAACAAAATAATGTGCAATCAGAAGAAGAAGAAAATACAGTAATGGTCTCAAATGTCCCAGAGCAAACAAACAAAGAACAACATGCATCAATTCAACAATCAAAGGAAAACAAACTCTTAAGACAGCCACCAGAACAAGCACAAATAGAACACGAAGTGACACACATGTTAGAGATAGAAGAAAAATTTCAGCTGACATATATAGAATACAAAGACACAAATACAGACATTAGACCATTCTTGCATAGACCCCCAAATAACCCACAAGTCAAAACAACAATAACAACTATCAACACAATCATACACAACAAAATAAATGAAAATACAACTACGGAAGAGTTACAACTACTGGTTTATATAGGAGCACTCACTACACTAAATATACACACTAGGCAGAGATCAGAACCAACCAACACATAGAAGAAACCCACAAAACCAGCATGGCAACACAGGCTACAGATCAGAACAGAAAAATTGAGAAAAGACATCGGACAGCTAACACAATTTATAAGAAATGAAATATCAGACAAAAAACGAAAAAGGTTAGGTAAAATCTCACAACAAGAAGCGATAGAGCAATTAGATGAAAAGAAGCAGAAATTACAAGCATTGGCCAAACGACTTAGAAGATACAAAAAAAGTGAAAATAGAAGGAAACAAATCTAAACATTCAACACAAACCAAAAGAAATTTTATTAGACAATAGATAACACACATATTAAAATAGACAATCCACCAAACATAACAGACATGGAACACTTCTGAAGCAACATATGGTCAAACACGGTACAACATAACAGACATGCATGGTGGATACAAGCAGAAACAGACACACACAAGATGATACCACAAATGCCTGAAGTGATAATTTTGCAACATGAAGTCACCCGAGCAATTAATTCTACGCACAATTGGAAAGCCCCTGGGAAGGATAAAATAGCAAATTTCTGGCTAAAGAAGTTCACCTCAACACATTCACATCTAACTAAATTATTTAACATATCTAAAAACAAAGATGATGTGACTTACCAAACGAAAGCGCTGGCAGGTCGATAGACACACAAACAAACACAAACATACACACAAAATTCAAGCTTTCGCAACCAGCGGTTGCTTCATCAGGAAAGAGGGAAGGAGAGGGAAACACGAAAGGATGTGGGTTTTAAGGGAGAGGGTAAGGAGTCATTCCAATCCCGGGAGTGGAAAGACTTACCTTAGGGGGAAAAAAGGACAGGTATACACTCGCACACACACCCATATCCAACCGCACATACACAGACACAAGCAGGCCTTTACAAATGTCTGCTTGTGTCTGTGTATGTTCGGTTGGATATGGGTGTGTGTGCGAGTGTATACCTGTCCTTTTTTCCCCCTAAGGTAAGTCTTTCCTCTCCCGGGATTGGAATGACTCCTTACCCTCTCCCTTAAAACCCACATGCTTTCGTCTTTCCCTCTCCTTCCCTCTTTCCTGATGAAGCAACCGTCGGTTGCGAAAGCTTGAATTTTGTGTGTATGTTTGTGTTTGTTTGTGTGACTATTGACCTGCCAGCTCTTTCGTTTGGTAAGTCACATCATCTTTGTTTTTAGATATAAATTATTTAACAGTTACATTGCAGACCCATACACAGTCCCTGATACACTTACACAAGGAATAACTTATCTGAAACCTAAAGATCAAGCAGACACAGCAAACCCAGAAAAATATCGCCCCATAACATGCCTACCAACAATATACAAAATATTAACTTCAGTCATTACACAGAAATTAATGACACATACAACACAGAGCAAAATTATAAATGAAGAGCCTAGGTGACATATCAAGCTAAAACCAAACAAAGGTCCCTACACTATGCATACATTGATTACCAAAAAGCTTTTGATAGTGTACGCCACTCATGGTTACTATAGATATTGGAAATACACAAAGTAGATCCTAAATTGATACAGTTCCTAAACATAGTAATGAAAAATTGGAAAACCACACTTAATATCCAAACAAATTCAAATAATATAACATCACAGACAATACAGATTAAGCATGGAATATACCAAGGAGACTCATTAAGTCCTTTCTGGTTCTGCCTTGCTCTTAACTCACATGCTAAATAATACAAATTATGGATATAATATTACTAGAACATGCCAACACAAAATCACACATTTGCTATACATGGATGATCTAAAACTACTGGCAGCAACAAATCAACAACTCAACAAGTTACTAAAGATAACAGAAGTATTCAGCAATGGTATAAATATGGCTTTCAGAACAGAAAAATGTAAGAAAAATAGCATAGTCAAGGGAAAACACACTAAACATGAAGATTACTTATTGGATAACCACAGAGACTGCATGGAAGTGATGGAGAAAACAGATGCCTATAAATATCTAGGATACAGGCAAAAACTAGGAATAGATAATACAAATATTAAAGAAGAACTAAAAGAAAAATATAGACAAAGACTAACAAAAATACTGAAAACAGAATTGCAGCAAGAAACAAGACAAAAGCTATAAATACCTATGCTATACCAATATTGACCAATTCATTTGGAGTAGTGAAATGAAGTAACACAGAACTAGAAGCACTAAATACACTTACATGATCACAATGCCATAAATATAGAATACATCACATACATTCAGCAACAGAAAGATTCACATTAAGCAGAAAGGAAGGAGGAAGGGGATTTATTGACATAAAAAACCTACATTATGGACATACCTAAAAACAAAGATGATGTGACTTACCAAATGAAAGTGCTGGCAGGTCGATAGACACACAAACAAACACAAACATACACACAAAATTCAAGCTTTCGCAACAAACTGTTGCCTCATCAGGAAAGAGGGAAGGAGAGGGAAAGACGAAAGGATGTGGGTTTTAAGGGAGAGGGTAAGGAGTCATTCCAGTGCCGGGAGCGGAAAGACTTACCTTAGGGGGAAAAAAGGACGGGTATACACTCGCACACACACACATATCCATCCACACATATACAGACACAAGCAGACATATTTAAAGACAAAGAGTATGGGCAGAGATGTCAGTCGAGGCATCTTCAGAACATGTCTGTCATTTTGACTTACATTTTCCAGTCCTTCCATATTCATATTATGATTACACATGCAATTGATAATTGTTGTTGTGGGTGGACACAACCTCATTATGAAACTTTCTGACAGATTAAAACTGTGTACCAGACCAAGACTCGAACTCGAGGCCTTTGCCTTTTGCAGGCAAGTGCTCTAGCATCTGAACTACCCAAGCATTCCCCCTCCTCACAGCTTGAATTCTGCCAGTACCTCGTCTCCTACTTTCCAAACTTCACAGAAGCTCTCCTGTGAACCTTGCAGAACTAGCACTCCTGGAAGAAAGGATATTGGGGAGACATGGCTTAGCCACAGCCTGGGGGATATTTCCAGAATGAGATTTTCACTCTGCAGCAGAGTGTGCACTGATGTGAAACTTCCTGGCAGATTAAAACTGTATGCCAGACTGGGACTTAAACTCAGGACCTTTGCCTTTCACGGGCAAGTGCTCTTCCATCTGAGCTATCCAAGCACAACTCACATCCCTTCCTCACAGCTTCAGTTCTGCCAGTACCTCATCTCCTACCTTTTAAACTTCACAGAAGCTCTCCTGCGAACTTTGCAGAACTAGCACTCCTGGAAGAAAGGATATTGCGGAGACATGGCTTAGCCAACCTCATTATTTTTCATAATTTGTTAAGAATGTGACCATACTCCTACAATTATTCTTTCTTTTGTTGTTTATAGTTACTTCTGTTATAGTGTTTTATTCATTGTACATATAACTACCATGTAAATTTGTACATACTGTAAATAGTATTGTAGTGTGTAGCTAGATTTATGTAGTTAGTAATTATTTCTTCCTCTTTAAATTTTATTTTAAACCTCTTTACTGTATTAGTCTTATCCTTATAGTGTAGAATCCTACATTTTAACAGTAATTAAATTATATTATAATCTGCAGAATGTAGCTTATTTGGTGGCTAGATGCCAGGTTTGTGTTACATTGAGTGTGCTAAGTGGCATGTTGAACTGAACTGTTTCTGTGCATGTGCTGAGGTTGCTGACTTATGTGTTAACTCCTACTGTGCCTGTGTGTACTCTTCCTCTTATAATCCTTCTTCACTTATTTACATCTCAAGTGCATTATCACATTGTATTTGGGAAATGTACATATTGTGGAATGAATCATCACTGTTGCAATCTTGTTTGATTTTCAGGTTTCATGTAGCCTTTTGACATTAAAAAGAATCATAAATTACCATAACTTACATTGCTTCCATTTAACTGCAAATATGAAAATAAATAAAACAAAAATTTTCTCCTAAAGCTAAGAAAACAATTGTTATAGAGCTATTATATTGAGATATTTTATTTGTTCATGTGCAGTAGCTGAAGTGAGGTTTAACCTTTATCCAACCCATTTAGTGTACAAATTATCATAGATCCTTGTGTGGATAAAGTCCCTTCTCCTTTCCACTATTAGTGTAGGCTAACCTATATGCACCCGGTTGTGGGATTTTGGTACTACAAATGACCCGGTATACAAAATCTGCCATTTAGGATTGAGCTCCCCATATTTTGTAGATCTTATTGTAATTTTGTTGTTTGTAGTAATATCTCGTGTCCTACTTGAAACTGTATAGTGCACCCTTATCTTTTGTCATATGCCTTTTTTCTCAGTTCAGCCTGTTCCTCCAGATTAATCAAAACCTGATGTACTATTTCTTCAAGTGACATCTCTCCCCTGTGTATTGTGGGCAATGATTTTTCCCACTCACTGATTTCTCTCCTTTTAAAGATCAATTCAGTAGGTGTAAAACTGGTTGAAGTATGTGGTAAGTTGTTAATGATTTATTGAGGTGGTGAGACAAACTCAACCCATTTCGTGTGCTTCTGGGGTGTATAGATGCATATAAACCTGTTAAATTCTTTGAATATCATTCCTATAGGGCTTGCCTCAGGGCACTGGATACTACATATATTTTATGTTGTGTTAGTAAATTCCTTCCATCTATTGCCTATGTAGTATAATGCATTGTCTGTTAACAATGTCTGTGACTTCCCAACTTTTGGGAGATAATCATCTGTCATTCTCCTAATAACAGAACCCGTGACCTGTGGTTACAGACTGCACTGCATATGATTTAATATATTTTTTGAAAACATCAGCATCCAAAGACACTAATTCTAAAGGTTTGTGGGCACTATAGGATGTGGCTCAGCCAACCTGGACTTGTCTGAGCGTTTCATCTTTTGACAAATAATGCAATTCTGAATTACTTGGAGAACTCTTCTCCACAAGTTGGGAAAATAGCACAACATATTTATCTTGTAGATGCATTTGGAAACCCCATAGTGATCCCATATGATGCGAGTCTACAAAATGAAATCATCTATGTACCTTTCCAGGAAACACACACACCACTGCTCTTGATTCAGAGTATGCCAATGCAGCAGGACTCCCTTGTATATACACTCCTGGAAATTGAAATAAGAACACCGTGAATTCATTGTCCCAGGAAGGGGAAACTTTATTGACACATTCCTGGGGTCAGATACATCACATGATCACACTGACAGAACCACAGGCACATAGACACAGGCAACAGAGCATGCACAATGTCGGCACTAGTACAGTGTATATCCACCTTTTGCAGCAATGCAGGCTGCTATTCTCCCATGGAGACGATCGTAGAGATGCTGGATGTAGTCCTGTGGAACGGCTTGCCATGCCATTTCCACCTGGCGCCTCAGTTGGACCAGCGTTCGTGCTGGACGTGCAGACCGCGTGAGACGACGCTTCATCCAGTCCCAAACATGCTCAATGGGGGACAGATCCGGAGATCTTGCTGGCCAGGCTAGTTGACTTACACCTTCTAGAGCACGTTGGGTGGCACGGGATACATGCGGACGTGCATTGTCCTGTTGGAACAGCAAGTTCCCTTGCCGGTCTAGGAATGGTAGAACGATGGGTTCGATGACGGTTTGGATGTACCGTGCACTATTCAGTGTCCCCTCGACGATCACCAGCGGTGTACAGCCAGTGTAGGAGATCGCTCCCCACACCATGATGCCGGGTGTTGGCCCTGTGTGCCTCGGTCATATGCAGTCCTGATTGTGGCGCTCACCTGCACGGCGCCAAACACGCATACGACCATCATTGGCACCAAGGCAGAAGCGACTCTCATCGCTGAAGACGACACGTCTCCATTCGTCCCTCCATTCACACCTGTCGCGACACCACTGGAGGCGGGCTGCACGATGTTGGGGCGTGAGCGGAAGATGGCCTAACGGTGTGCGGGACCGTAGCCCAGCTTCATGGAGACGGTTGCGAATGGTCCTTGCCGATACCCCAGGAGCAACAGTGTCCCTAATTTGCTGGGAAGTGGCGGTGCGGTCCCCTACGGCACTGCGTAGGATCCTACGGTCTTGGCGGGTATCCGTGCGTCGCTGCGGTCCGGTCCCAGGTCGACGGGCACGTGCACCTTCCGCCGACCACTGGCGACAACATCAATGTACTGTGGAGTCCTCACGCCCCACGTGTTGAGCAATTCGGCAGTACGTCCACCCGGCCTCCCGCATGCCCACTATACGCCCTCGCTCAAAGTCCGTCAACTGCACATACGGTTCACGTCCACGCTGTCGCGGCATGCTACCAGTGTTAAAGACTGCGATGGAGCTCCGTATGCCACGGCAAACTGGCTGACACTGACGGCGGCGGTGCACAAATGCTGCGCAGCTAGCGCCATTCGACGGCCAACACCGTGGTTCCTGGTGTGTCCACTGTGCCGTGCGTGTGATCATTGCTTGTCCAGCCCTCTCGCAGTGTCCGGAGCAAGTATGGTGGGTCTGACACACCGGTGTCAATGTGTTCTTTTTTCCATTTCCAGGAGTGTAGTATAGAATTTATTCACATTCTCGTCATTATTTTCAGACAGTTTCAACCTTACCTTTCTCCATCACATGTCACCCTTTTGTAATTGCTCCAAACTCTTACATATCTTTGCATAATATGGTTTTTGTGTCCTGTCCTGCGTAACAGAACCCTAATTTCAGAATTCTGTTCTGTGAATTCTAAGAATTTGTTGAGCCCTTGAGGTATCCTTGACAAGGTGTCTGCAATTATGTTTTGTTTACCTATGATGTACACAATTTCAAAACTTAACTCCTGCAAGTACATGCACCAGATGCCCAACCTTTGACATAATAATTTGATGGTCACAGTAGACTTTATTGTACTTGCCCCATGAGTAATACTCAAATTTCTTGAATGCCTGTATTACCGCAAGAGCTTTGAGCTGTGTCATGGAATATGACAACTCAGATTCAGAAAGTGTTCATCTAGCACAACTGATTATCTTAGGTGTCAGTTCCCTATCGCCTTCAGTGATCTGAAATAAGCATACTCCAAGTCCCTTTGAAGCATCTACATTCAAGCAAAAATCCTCTGATGTGTCTGAGTTGTGTAGTATGTTTGCACATAGTAAGGCTTCCTTTAATTTGTTGAATTCTGCTTGACAATGATTACCATATTTACTCGAATCTAAGCCGCACTTTTTTTCCGGTTTTTGTAATCCAAAAAACCGCCTGCGGCTTAGAATCGAGTGCAAAGCACGCGGAAGTTCTGAAAAATGTTGATAGGTGCCGCCACAACTAACTTCTGCCATCGAATATATGTAGCGCTACACAGGCATCCTTTGTACGCACAAAGATAAATACTGGCGCCAAAACCTCTGCGTCAGTAAATAAAATAAAAAATTGGAAAATGAGTTTTTTTTTCTCCGCCCGAGTTTCGACCACTGCTTTTTCATACATTATCCAACGAAGTAAATACAAATTCCATATTGTTCATCTTCGAATTTCAATGTACTATGAAAATCCGACTGGTAATACTTGGATTTTTGTCAATATGGCCAACTCTACGTTCTGAATTTTTTCCTACCTGTGAGAAGAGATGGTTGCTAATAGGAACCTGATGAAATGTGAATCACATGCAGTATTCTCTTCACCATAAGAATAATACGAATATAAACATTTTGCCATGTATTCTTTCATGTTTGCTTCTACCTCATTTAAATCCTGTCTGCCAAATAAACTATGAAACTAGAGTGAGAACAGCAAACGCGGAAGAATATACGTATTGTGTCATGTTTATATTCGTATTACTCTTATGCCTAATAGCGATACAGTCAGAAATGAAGCACGGCAACTGACTAGATTTTTAAATCTAAGATGACTAATTTCTGTGCAGAATTTGATGTACTAAAGAAGCGGCCGCAAAGAGTTTCAAACGGAGAAAAATTTTCGCCAAACTCTCGTTCAGAACATGTTCTATCATACGCAGTCTATTATTTGGTTCTTGTTGATCATTATCAAAGAAAGCAGCAGTGTAAGTAACAACAAATAGCAGTCTCTTGCCATTGTTTCGCTAATGAGATGATTCCTCTCTTTTTTTAATTGTAGGCGGCGGTAGCGTGCACAAAAGCAAGCCATGCCGCGAGCAGCGACAGGCCGTAAACACGCACTATCGAATGCGTCAAACAATGTATGACACAGTATAGTAATGCATTTTCAGCTTAGAGTGACTGACGTAAACACCTATAACACAGAAAACGGCACTTATCAGATCAAAGCAAAATAAGCAATCGATTCAAACCAGACGAAGCACGTGAAAAAGGAAGGGTATCCATATAAATACGGACGGAGTGCCTGACGCATAGCAATGGCTACCTGGTAAAGCTTAACTGCTAAGCTTTCGACTCGAACCAAACTACTGTAGCTGTATCGTCATTCATTCGACCTAAATTGTGTCTCATATTACAATGGACCAACTTTGTTTCGATTTGGAGGTGTGGCCTAAAACTTTTCTCTCCCCTTGAATTTCGAGTCTCAAATTTCAGGTGCGGCTTAGATTTGGGAATTTTTTTTTCCTTTATTTCGAGTCTCATTTTTCAGGTGCAGCTTAGATTCGAGTGCAGCTTAGATTCGAGTAAATACGGTAGGTCTTACCCATGCATTGTTTTTCCTGTAGCAGCATGCATAAACCACAACACACAAAAAAGTGATACACCCTGCACCTCAATAAAATTAGAATCCTTCTATTCATGCTGAAAGACAAAACTGAAGGAAATCAAGAAACAAGAATGGATATATAAACTTAAGAAAAATATACAAATCTGAAATTAAAGCAGCAAAAATGAAAATAAATGACGAGTATATTTTAAATTCTAAAAACAAATGTAAAGCTGCCTGGAACATAATTAAAAGTGAGATAAACAAGGGGAAAGAAGAAATCAGTAACCCAATTAATTGCAACACTCTCAAAAAACACTTCATAAATTCAGTAAATGCCCAGGTACCAAAAAATGATGATTCAATTGATGCGGAAGCTTTTCTTTTACAATCACAGATTAAAACACATAAAAGATTTAACTGGAGTAGAATAACTGCTGCAGATATAAATAACTCTGTAAACAAATTGAACAACTCTAGAACAGAAGACTACTATGGATTCAGTAACATTATCAATAAAGGCTATAATTAAGGAGCCGGTCAGTGTGGGCAAGTGGTTCTAGGCGCTTCAGTCCGAAACTGTGTGACTGCTACAGTTGCAGGTTCGAATCCTGCCTCAGGCATGGATGTGTGTGATGTCCTTAGGTTAGTTAGGTTTAAGTAATTCTAAGTTCTAGGGGGCTGATGACCTCAGATGTTAAATTCCATAGTGCTCAGAGCCATTATAATTAAGGAAATTTCAGATGTTAAGTCCCATAGTGCTCAGATCCATTATAATTAAGGAAATTAGAACTCCTCTACTCTACCTTGCAAATAAAATCCTTGGTGATGGCATTTTGCCGGATTGCCTTAAAATTGCAGTTACACTCCCCATATACAAAAAGGGTGACAGAGAAATGCCAGATAACTATAGACCAATATCAATTGTACCTATAATCACTAAAATCATAGAGAGCTGCTCACAAACACAGATTTACATGTATTTTGAGAGCAATAAATTACTTAATGACAGACAGTTTGGATTTAGAACTAATCAGTCAACCATAAAAGCTATTGAAAGCCTGATAGCTGAAATCCACAAAACTTTTGAAAGCAAGCTGACCACCTGTGCAACACTCATAGCAAAGCATTTGATTCAGTATCAGATGAGATAATTGTTAAAAATTAGAATATTACAGTTTTGCAGACAAACCAGTTACTTTGATTAAGCCATACCTAAATAACAGGCAACAGTCAGTGTATGTGAACAATGAAAGGTCAGAATTAATGAAAATTAAGAGAGGTATTCCACAGGGCTCTGTTCTTGGACCCTTCCTCATTATTATCTATGTTAATGACTTCTCAAACTATACAGCCTGCAAAAATGTTTTATGTGCTGATGATATGACTGTGATCTCCACAGGTGAGAGTATGCAAGAGATGGTAAACAAAAATAATGAAATTTTTGAAAAATGTAGGTTGTATTGTATTTCTAACAAGTTATGTATAAACAACACAAAAACAGAGGAAATTTATTTTAATCTGAAGGTATGGAAAGTAGAGAATTACAGTGTCAAACTACTGGGACTAAAAATAGACCAAAGGCTCTCATGGGATGACCATATAAGCTATCTGACAGGCAAACTTGCACACATGATATTCCTGCTGTATAAACTAAGAAATTCTGTCAGCAAAATTTTATTGATGCTTGGCTACTATGCATTCTTACAGTCACAGCTACAATATGGGATTCTGTTATTGGGTAATTCACCAGGCACAAACTGTGTATTAAAAAAAAAAAAAAAAAAAAAAGAACCAGTTAGATGTATACAAGGATTGGGTCCAAGAGAAAGCTGTAAGGAACACTTCAGTATATTAAACATAATGACACTCCCAAGTCTCTATATGTATAACTGCTTAATATATGTAAAAGAAAATATACAACAATTTAAACACAGAAAGAATTTACATTTGCACAGCACTCGAAACAACTGCATGCTTGGTATATCGTATTCTAGGCTGTCACTCACACACAACAATCACAAACACCTAAGTCTAAAGTTATATAATAAACTGCCACAATCCATCAAAACCCTCGCCCACTTTAAATTTAATGAGGTATTAGAAACATGCCTCAAAAATAAAGCATATTACTCAATTGAGGAATATCTTGGAAGTAATTTGAAAAGAATGTATAAACAATGAAATAATGTAACTATCATCAACTAAATGTGGAAAACCATATAGTTAATTCTCGAATGTAAACTGTTTAATGATTATTGCTGAAATTGTCTGATTAGTAAGAAGTTTATGTACTTATATGTATTTATGTATATGCAAAATGATGATGTGAGTAAAATGTACAAATTGCTAACTACTAAAAAGATGTATGTATATGTATGCATAATGTATAATGTAAAAATTAGTAACAACTATACTTAAAATGTATTTTGATGAAGCCAACTGTATGTCAAACATGCTGAACGGCTAATAAATAAACATATAAACATATGGCACAAGTTCAGGAATTCGCCACCTAGCTTGTCACAGAACTTTCAAAGTCTCTGGTTTAGTGCTTCCACTCAACCCAGAACCAAGGAGATGTGATCTGTTCTGGGGACAATGCAGCCAGTTATGAGCTTCGTTGAAACTCCAGTCATGAAGCTGGTCTTCTCAATCTTCTCTGCCAGTCACTGGAATGATGCCCAGACAACAAGCACTGTTTGTTCCAATATGCACCACATCTGCAGTTGGTTGCACCCTGTTCCCTCAACGGCTGCTGGAATAGACTCTTCAACATGTTGAATGAGGCCTCCAGGCCTATATGTGGTGTCCTTACCTGTCCCTCAATGCCATTTCTCTGAGGTGTACAATCATTTGCTGTATATTTGAACTGCTGAAGTTTAATAGATCCCTAGAATTTAGCATTTGGCAGCTATTGACACTGGATGAAACAGGTTTCCCCAAAACAGGTGAAGTGAGTCCCACTGATTCAGTTTTAGTTTCAGTGGAAGACAGCATCTCAGACTTGTTACTTTGGGGGATCAGTATAACAACCTGAGTCCTACCCTGGATCCCATCCACACTGTACAGGATGCCTAAATCTACCACTGAAATGCTACTTGCAATCAAGTGGATGAGTAATGACAGATCCTGTACTTTCTGCAGAGAAGACAATATCCACAGGGGAGGGTAGTACTTGATTTACCTTTGGTACTAGTACCACAGGTACATGACTTTCTGGAGCTATTCCAATACACTGATTTACAGCCACCACCATTTGTTTCACAGTATTCTGGGTGATTTCCATCTGCTTTCAAATAAGTTATCAGTAAGTCCCAGGGTGATTTCCAGCTGCTTTCAAATAAGTTATCAATAAGTCCCATAGTGTCATCAGCAAAAGTGGTGAATTCACAATATTGTGCACAAAGAGGTAGATCATTAATAAAAATAGCAAAAGTGGGAGACTCAGAAGTGAGCCCTGAGGGACCCCACATGTATTGCTTCTCCATTCTCAATAAGGTGAGATATCTTTTTGACTGTCCAGTAGAACTTTCTGCTTTTTATTAGAAAGCTACTAACCAAGCCACTTCCCTGCTACACCAAGTTATCAATAAGTCCCAGGGTGATTTCCAGCTGCTTTCAAATAAATTATCAATAAGTCCCATAGCGTCATCAGCGAAAGTGGTGAATTTACAATATTGTGCACAAAGAGGCAGATCATTAATAAAATTAACAAAAGTGGGAGACTCAGAAGTGAGCTCTGAGGCACCCCACATGTAATGCTAGTCCATTCTCAATAAGGTGTGATACTTTTTTGATGGTCCAATACAACTTTCTGCTTTCGATTAGAAAGATAGCAATCAAGCTACTTCCCAGCTACACCAATTAGGCTATACCTAGGCATGTAGCTTTGTGTAAAAAAAGTATTTGGCCCCTAATACAGTTGTCTAATACACACATATTCCACAAACGCAACTCACCCACTCATGATCATTGTCTCTGGCTGCCAAGGCCAGACTGCGAGCAGCAGTGCATGATGGGAGAAGCTGTGAGGATGGAGGTGGTAAGGGGAGGCTGGGGTGGAGAAGGGCTAGCTGGGTAGGACTGGGGACAGAAAGTGCTGCTTGTAGGAACATAAAAGCATGAAGTGGGGAGAGGGTAGGGTAGCTAGGTGCAGTTGAGATTTTAGCTGGAGGGCAGGTGGGAGGGAGTGGAAAAGGAAAGAAGTAGAAAGATTGTTGGTATGTTGGTGGAATAGAAGGCTGTGTAATGCTGGAGAGGGAATGGAGAAGGAGGTAGGTGAGTGAAGGGCAGTGATTATTGAAGATTGAGGCCAGGAAGGTTATGAGAATTTAGGATACATTTGTGCATATGAAACAAAATTGTATTAGTATTATGATGTGGTATCTAAAGATCAGCTTTCTAAGTTTACAGTAAATTTTACCAAACTTTTGATGTGTCTCCTGTACCTGAATCAAATGCTTTTGATTCTGTATGTTATGAGGCTAGTGAGACTATCAGACTGAATTGGCACATCTAGACTTTGATGGTATGGGCATGTGATGAGAATTGAGTCAACTAGAACAGCCAAAATAAATTTGGAAAGATAGGTGGATGAGAAAAGACCTCAAGAGAGACCTTGAACCTCATGGATGGACTTGATCAAGACTGATCTAGTGACCAGAGGATGGACAGTGGATGATGTTCTCCATGAACAGGGGTATCTGGACAGGATGAAGTGGAAAAGGCTCATTACCATTACCCGGAAAACTGAAACTGTTGAATGATGATGGATGATGGATGATGGATGGATGAGAGAGAATTCCCAACAGCATAATTCAGAAATGCTGGTTTTGGTAGGAAGGATTCACATGGCACAAGCTGTGAAACAATCAGTGAAACAAAGAACAGTATATTGGCAAGTGTGCTCAGCAACTGCGTGGTACAGCTGTTTCTTGGCCACAGTTTTTCAGCGGCCATAAATGTGGACAGACATCTTGTTGGTTGTAATGCTCATTTAGAACACACCACAGTGGCTGCAGCTTAACTTGCAGATAACATGGCTGGTTTCACAGGTAGCCCTATCTTTAATGGATAGGTGATGCTTCTGATGATACTGGAGTAAGTGGTGGTGGGAGGATGTAAGGGACAGGTCTAGCAGCTCGAGCTATTACAGGCATATGAGCCATGAGGGAAGGGGTTGGGAGAGGCATTGAGTAGGGACAGACAAGGATATTGTGTCGGTTTGGTGGTTGGTGAAATACCACTGTAGAGGGAAGGTAATGCGTAGGACATTCCACTCTTCAGAGTGCAGTGAGAGGTAGTTGAAGCCCGGTGGAGAATGTGATTCAGTTGCTTCAGTCCTGAGTGGTACTGATTCATGAGGGGAATGCTCCTCTGTGGCCAGAAGGTGAGACTTTGAGAGGTGGTGGGTGACTGGAGAGATAAGGCATGGTAGATCAGTTGCTGTGAAAAGTTGGGATGGTAATTATGGTCTGTGAAGTTCTCTGAAAGCAGAGATTCTGTCAGTGGGGCCACAGTAACTGGCCACAATGGGTTGTCCTAGGTAGTTGGGTTTAAAACATTAGGAAGCATGTAGAAGCTAGGAGCGAACAGAGTTGTAGTGCTGAGGAAAGAGATGTACTCCAGATAGCAGTTCTGTGATGCGACTAAGGACTTGTGGAGAGACTGGAGATCCTGCTGGACTTCTGGAATGGGGATACTGTTGCAGGATTTGTAGAGGTGGACAAATCTGGCAGCTGGTAGAGTCTTTCTGCCAGATAATCCTCCATCTCTTCAGATTGTGCCAGACCTTATCTCTCATCAACATAGTCCTGAAAAATCATGTACATCAATCCCACACATCCTTGCAATCTCTCTTCTCCAACTGTAAAATTCTCCAGTTGTGCAGTCCCAAATTCCTGTATCCATTGAAACTGTTGTTCTCCAGGAACTAGAGAACCATGCACAATGTCACCTCATAAAACTTCCCAACCTGTTCACCTCCTATTTCCACCTTGGTACCTACCACTATCCACCACCTCTACAATAGCCTCCAAACCTACCCCACATCCCCTCCCAGCTGACAAACCCATTGAGGGAGTAGGCTGAAATGTGGGTTGCAGGTCAAGGGGCAGATGTCTGAAGAAGTGGAATAGCAGTTGTGATTAGAATATATGAGGTTAGTATGTATGAGAGGAGCAAGACTGCGGGTTGAGGTGGGTTTAGTAAGATGAGGTAGAAGTTCATGTGGCACAGGAAAGTATGGAAAATAACACAAAAATTTGCAGGAGTGATCCAGGAAGAGTGATAAATTTCAAGGATGAATGATGTTGGCAGGAGTAATGGGCATTTGAGATGCTGCGCCAGCAATTAGCATGCTCATGTAGCCATGTGTTGTGCATGGACGAGACAGCTGGAACAGTGTGCTTTGCAAGTCACAGCATATGGTGCAGTTTGGAAGGCGAAAGGTAAAACACAGGAAATAAAACAAAGAAAAAAGATGGAAACAGAGTACAACAATGCACTAGAAAACTGATACAAGTGAAAACAAAACTCGGTCAGGATGGGAGAAAAGAAGTTAGCCAAAATTGAACAATGGAAAATCTAGGATGAAATGATGATGATATTATGAAAAGTATAGATGCTACTTACCTTATAGTGAAGGTGCTGAGTTGCAACAGGCACAACAAAAAGACTGCTGGACAAGTAAGCTTTTGATCAAAAGGCCTTCTTCTGAATTAGAGAACACACACACATATTCATGCAAACAACACACAGGCACAAGTGCACATGACTACTGTCTCTTGCTGTCAAGGTCAGACTGTGGGGAACAGCACATGATGCCAGAAACAATCCTCAGTCTGAGTAGTATTGGCGGGGGAGGGGGGGTGGTGGTGAAGGGGAGGATGGGATGGCTGAAGGGGGGGGGGGGGGGGAGCGATAGTAGGATATGGGTGGGAACTTACTAGGACTAGTAAGGTGGGGAGATGGTAGGGCAGCTAGTTGGAGTCAGGAGGTTAGACAGAGGGGACACAGGGGAGGGGTGGGTGGGAGGGCATAAGTGTGGAAAAGGAGAGAAGTAAAAACTGTGGGGGCACTGGTGGAACAGAAGCTGTGTAGTGCTTGTAATCTTACCCTCCCACACATCACCATTTAAGTCCTCATTCTTTGCAAAAAATTTCGAAAACTTCAAGAAGAGAAAGATTACAAAAGAGGAACTTCTTTACGTATCTAAATTAACTTGTTGTTGCTGGCTCAAAATCTTGTCTAGGGGTACATTTTTACTGCTGAAAATTTTGATTAAACATTGTGGGTTCTTGTTGCACTAAATAACTGATGGAGAATTGCTTTTGCTATAAATATCTTTTTATTTTATCCCATTTTTCTAAATCACACTGACTTTATAATTTCCACATTCAAAAAACCAATAATTACATTGTAGTTTATAAACTTATGAAAACGTCTACTTCCATCTGAGGCATGCCCACTACTACTTACATTCTGCAGTACTCAATTTATTCCAAAGAGTCCACAAAGCAAAAGAGTTCAGAAACATTCTTTATGAAAGAAGAATCTTCACCACATTATATCATTATTTTATAAATAAATGCCAGAATAAATTTAATAAATAGAGTTAGATTTTGAAATGAATAATATGAATCGTAAGTATACAAGAAACTTTGAAATTGCAATTATTTTTGAAAGAAGAGTAATTTTAATTGTTAGTAATTATCAATTGTAACACATTATTTTCTTTGTTATACATTTTAGCCTGAAATATAATAATTCATATACAAAATCATATGAATTCTTTTAGTGAAACAGCTGAGATAATTTTAACCTATGTAAGAATTGATAGTATATATGATATTGGTTATTTCCATACAAAAAGTTAATGTTAGAGGAGGTTGACACATTATAATATTGGAAACAGAGTGAATTGTGGTTTATTAGTCTCATCCATCCATTGTCCATCATCATTCAACAGTTTCAGTTTTCCGGGTACTGGTAACGAGCCTCTTCCACTTGTCCTGTCCAGATACACCTGTTCATGGAGAACATCATCCACTGTCCATCCTCTGGTCACTAGATCAGTCTTGATCAAGTCCATCCATCAGGTTCGAGGTCTCTCTTGAGGTCTTTTCTCATCCACCTGTCTTTCCAAATTTATTTTGGCTGTTCTAGTTGACTCCATTCTCATCACATACCCGTACCATCGAAGTCTAGATCTGCCAGTTCAGTCTGATAGTCTCACTAGTCTCATAACATACATAATCAAAAGCATTTGATTCAGGTACAGAAGACACATCAAAAGTTTGGTAAAATTTATTGTAAACATAGAAAGCTGATCATTAGATGTTGTTGTTGTTGTTGTGGTCTTCAGTCCTGAGACTGGTTTGATGCAGCTCTCCATGCTACTCTATCCTGTGCAAGCTTCTTCATCTCCCAGTACTTACTGCAACCTACATCCTTCTGAATCTGCTAAGTGTATTCATCTCTTGGTCTCCCTCTATGATTTTTACCATCCACGTTGCCCTCCAATGCTAAATTTGTGATCCCTTGATGCCTCAGAACATGTCCTACCAACTGGTCCCTTCTTCTTGTTAAGTGCCACAAACTCCTCTTCTCCCCAATTCTATTCAATACCTCATCATTAGTTATGTGATCTACCCATCTAATCTTCAGCATTCTTCTGTAGCACCACATTTCGAAAGCTTCTAGTCTCTTCTTGTCCAAACTGTTTCTCGTCCATGTTTCACTTCCATACATGGCTACACTCCATACAAATACTTTCAGAAATGACATCCTGACACTTAAATCTATACTTGATGTTAACAAATTTCTCTTCTTTAGAAATGCTTTCCTTGCCATTGCCAGTCTACATTTTATATCTGATCTTTAGATACCATATAATAATAATAATAATAATAATAATAATAATACAATTTTGTTTTATATGCACAAAAGGCAGAGATAATAATAATAAAAATAATAAAAATAGTATCTAAAAACCTAACACTAAATTATCCTAGCTCAAATTATCATGTCATCCTCTATAAATTCTTCTAAAAAGAAAGATGATGAGACTTACCAAACAAAAGCGCTGGCAGGTCGATAGACACATAAACAAACACAAACATACACACAAAATTCTAGCTTTCGCAACCAATGGTTGCCTCATCAGGAAAGAGGGAAGGAGAGGGAAAGACAAAAGGATTTGGGTTTTAAGGGAGAGGGTAAGGAGTCATTCCAATCCCGGGAGCGGAAAGACTTACCTTAGGGGGAAAAAAGGACAGGTATACACTCGCACACACACATGTATCCATCCGCATATACACAGACACAAGCAGACGGCCTTTACAAATGTCTGCTTGTGTCTGTGTATATGCGGATAGATATGTGTGTGTGTGTGCGAGTGTATACCTGTCCTTTTTTCCCCCTAAGATAAGTCTTTCCGCTCCTGGGATTGGAATGACTCCTTACCCTCTCCCTTAAAACCCAAATCCTTTTGTCTTTCCCTCTCCTTCCCTCTTTCCTGACGAGGCAACCATTGGTTGCGAAAGCTAGAATTTTGTGTGTATGTTTGTGTTTGTTTATGTGTCTATCGACCTGCCAGCGCTTTTGTTTGGTAAGTGTCATCATCTTTCTTTTTAGAAATATTTTTCCCACGTGGAATGTTTCCCTCTATTATATTCATATCTATAAATTCTTCTATTGAATAGTAGCATTTCTCCCCCAGAATCTTATTTTTAGGATCTGTGGCTTAACATTAAATATATTTTTGCCCATTAATTTGTTATATATTGTCTTCCCAATATACTGTGGAACTCGGTCATATAATTCAGTTTGTGTGTGGGAAGCATAAAATTATTTTTATTTCTTGTGTTTTATGTGGGGTTAAAATGATTTTCCTCTAATAATTTTTGTCTGCTGTGTAGGAAGATAATAATTTCATAAATGTATGTGAATGGTATAGTTAGGATTTGCAGTTGTCGAAATAATGGGCAACAAGATTCTGTTTTCTGTGTGTTGTACATGTATCTGATAATTTTTTTCTGAAGTTTCTGTATACGAGATACTCTACTTGAACTTCCCCAGAAAATTGTACCATACCTAACGACAGATTCAAAATAACTATGGTGTGCTATTTTTGTGTGTATATATCAGTAGAATTTGCAAGTATTTGCATTGCAAATGTAAAACTGCTTAGTTTATTTGATAAGGAGTCAATATGTGTCTTTCAGTTCAAGTTCCTGTCCACATTTAGTCATAGGAATCTGACAGAGTCAAATTCTTCCATAAGTTGATTATTGTGTTGTATTTAAAGCTCTGCACATTTTGTGTGTTTGGTTTGGAAATGTACCACATGATTTTTTTGCAATGTTCAGTTTAAAACCATTTAACTGGAACCAATTTTCTAGGGTATCCAGTGTGCTCACAATGAAGCTCTGAATTTTTTCTGCATCACCACCTTCAATTAAAACAGAAGTATCATCTGCAAACAGAACTGATGGGAAATTGATATTTGTGGATAAGTTGTTTATATAGAATAGGAACAAGATTGGCCCCAAAATGTAGCTTTAAGGCACACCTTTTGATACAGTACTCCACCACCATATTTGAAGTGATAGTTACACTTTGTTTTCTGTTCTGCAGGTATGATGAAAGCCATTTGAGAGTATTGCCCTTAATCCCATATTTATCTAATTTGTAGATAAGCAAGGCATGGTTTACAGAGTCAAAAGCGTTAGTAAGATCACAGAAAATACCAGAAACTTTACTCCTATGGTCCAGTGCTTTGCATATCTTTTCAATTAAGTTATTTACTGCATCCAGGTTGTTTTTTCATGGTTGGAATCCAAATTGATTATTTATAATAATGTCATTTTTTTACGTAAAATTTTGTATCTGGTTTGCAGCTACTTTCTCAAACACTTTCGACGAGATTGGAAGAATAGAAATAGGATGATAGTTTCCCGTGTCTTCCCTCGAACTTTTCTTGAACAGAGGTCTGACTTTGGCATACTTCAACACATCAGGAAAGCTTTCCTGTTCAAAAGATTGATTAATTATTTTAGTTAGTGGAGGTGCTATTATGTGATACACTGCTTTAATCACTTTAGTCAGTATCCCACCCCACCCAGCTGAATTTTTATTTTTTAATGATAATATAATATTTTCCACATACTTTACTGAGACTTTTTTAAAATCTGTGAGATATTCAGCTACCTGCTGAAGTCCAAAGGGGTTTACTTTACTCTGATACTCTACTATATCAACATCTGACTTTAGCACACTAATGAAGAATTCATTTAAACACTCCGATATTTGAGCTGGGTTTACAATAAGGCTCTCATTTACTTTAATCCTAGATATTTCATTTCTATTAATTCTAACACCTAAATCTGATTTGACAACAGACCACACTGCCTTTGTTTTACTTTTATGTTGTGAAATGAACATATTATTTGCCATTTGTTTGGTTGCTTTCACAACTTTTTTGAAGGTAGCATTATAACATCTGACATATTCAGTAATACAGTATATGTGTTTTTATTATATTTCAGTTCATTGTGTAGTTGCCTCTTCCTAGCACTAGAAATTTTTATACCCAGAGTTATCCATTTAACTTTACCAGTGATTTTGTTACATGTGGTTCTAAGTGGAAAAGTTTCATTAGATACTCCAAGAAAACTGCTTAAAAATTTGTCAAAGTTACTACTACTTGAAATACAGCTATCATAAAGTCATTTAACCTCTCTTAACTTATTTCTAAATACAGTTAAATTTATTTCATTGAAGTTCCTTTTCATAGAGCTCCTATTACATGGAATTTCTGTATTAATTTTTGGTAGTTCAACGAATAATGCAGAGTACTCAGAGATTCATAGATCTAAGCAAAATTTATGGACATTTTCAAATACATGGTTGATTAGGATATTATCAATGCAGGGGGCTGACTGTGCATTTACCCTAGTGGCTTGCTTAAAGTTTACTTTGAAGCCAAAACTTTTTTTCTATGTCAATGAATTTGGACACATCATTGATTTCACCTAGGATATTAATGTTGAAGTCAGCAGCTATTACAACATTTTTTCCTTTTTCTTTGTTCAGATTTTCAAGGAAGTGCTGAAATTTGGCCAGAAAAACTTTAATTGCAGCTTTCTCTGGTACTCTGTAAATAGAAACTACTATGATATTTAGGTCCCTTAACTTGATACAGCAGCTCTCAAATATGCTATCTTCATTCAAATGATTAAAATCATTTCTTATTGCATATTTTATAGCAGAATGAGAAAGTATACAAGAGCCTCCACGTGATTTCTCATGTCTACAAAAGCTGTTTGCTACTTCAAAATTTTCGATTTTGTTAAGAATTTTAATATTATTGCATGTAAGCCAATGTTCATTTGGCAAATAACTGATATTTTTACACTCTGAAAGAATAATTTGTTTTGTCCATTTTGACTTTTGTTTTGAAAGTCAGCACTTAGACTGTTTATATTCCGGTGCATTATGTAGGAACATTCTTTCTTATATATGGTTTCAAGCAATATTTTCTGTCTCGGGTACCATTTTGGTCTTGCCATTTTTGCTACCAAACACCGTTTCTCATCCCCATAATTCCTTATAAGTTTCCCCCATTATTTATAATTTTACAAGTATCAGTGAACATTTTACTAAGAATTTTTGATCCTAATCTGTTTTAATGAAGACCATCTCTACTCAAGCATTTATTACTTAAGAATTTATTTGGATTTACCTACTTGGTAAATCATTACCGCTTTTGTTTATATCATTTTTTATTCTCGCTATATAACTATCACTCATGGATCTTCTGTAGACAATACCACTCACTACAATTCTAAACATCTTGCAGACATTTCTGGCAGATCAAATTAGATTTTTTGTTTCATTTACGATTTCTTCTTCAGTGTTGCTTCTAAGGAAATTTGTACTTATGTGGATGAAGATCCCCTTGTAATTCTTCCAAGATGCCTATGCTGAACCATCCTGTGAGTTACATATGTTGTTAAAATCTTTCTTCTATTGATGGGTCTCGATACCTGGGCAAATGTCTATTGTGGAATTTGCCACTGCCACATTTTTGAGCAGAGAATCACCTATAACAAGGAAATCACTGTTTTTGTTCTGTTTTATGTTACTGAGGCACTTTGAGTTCTTTTTTCTGTGCGTTACACTTGCCACTCATATTTATTTGGAGTTTTACTGATTTCTGCACTAGTTTCTTCTGTAGGTGTTGCAGGTGCATTGTTTTGAACAGATGTACCAATCCGCATGTTTTTGATGTTATTTTCGTCAACCACCTCGGCTATTTCACAGAAACATTTTCTTCTGCTTTTCAGATCACAGTTTGTTTGCTTCTTCACTGATAGTTCATCTTTTAAAGTGTGAATGTCACTATGTAGAATTTTGATAATAATGTTTACAATATTTTGTGATAGACTATTAGGTTTGCCAAATGGTGTACAAAATGATGCCTAGGATAGCAGATAGATGTATAGAAGTATCTATCTATAACATATTACAGAGGACACAAGAAAAATATTTACTATAAAAATCATAAGCTATACATATACCAGAATATGGCATTCAGCTTTTTAAATCTGTGGAACATACTGTCACAAAACAAATAATACAAGGTCAAAACTACAACATTACACCACCAAATTATTGAAATAATTACAGAGATAATGTAAATTACTAGAATTTATAAATTTTAAGTTAAGATCTACTCAATCAAAGCTTCAGAATCTTCAAAAGACAATAGAAAAAAATTTCAGAGCCTAAGTATATGATGAGTGAGCCACTCAAAAAACTCACATTGACTGGTATAGACCAGAAGAATATACTCCATCATGAGTAGCCACATTGTACAAAATCAATCAACGACATAAACCAGAGTATTTATGGATATGTTGACTCACAAAAGAACAAAAAAAAGGAAAAATATTAGAGTCTAAGTTTGTGATGTAGGGATCGACCCATGAATCCAAATCATCCTGGGTACAAACCAGCAAAATGTGTTCCAACACAACAAAATGAAAAGTTCATAATCATATCAGTAAGTTCAATCACATGCAAGCATTTAGCTTCAATCAATGGTTGTACATTTTCCTTGGGTACATACACCCTCGCACCCACGCACCCACGCGTGCACACACACACACACACACACACACACACAGACACACACACACACACACACACACACACACACACAGAGTCATGATGACTAGGGGTAGCCAAACCAGAGCTAAGCATGAATCTGTCCACAACTCAAGATCCAGTCAGATACAATATTGCAATATTCAGGATAAATTCAGGCAAACAGTTATAATTAGATTAAACTGATGACACATTACAGTAGCTTGAAAACCACATCAGAGTATGAAAGCAAACATGTACATATCTTGTTGTACTGTCTACACTAACGAATGTTTTCCACACTATTTTCTAATTGTCCATGCAACTGGTCTATGCACATAAAGACCTAGAAGATTCATTTACAAATGATAAAAAGTAATAATATATACTGATTTAAAGTTACATAATGATTGAAAAGTCAATCCCCCAATAAAAAAAAATAAAATAAAAAAATAAAAAAACCATGTATTTATGCTGAATAACACTGTCTTTAGCAGTATTGGTTAACAATTCACAAATATCAGACACAACAATTTGCATTCCAGTGGACAGATGCTTGAGTACATTACCCAGCACCCACAATCTCTTGCAAGATGACTGTTTCAGCAGGTTACAGCCATACAGCAGTGGGGAAGTGGATCTGCCCACACCTTTCAGCTTCCTCCTTAGAGTTATCATCTCATGCTCCAAAGAATAGGTAATGTCCTGTCTAGGATTCACATCAAATAATTAAACATTGTTATGTGTACTAAATATTCTGTTCAACACCTCCTTCACATCACACGAGATATGTTATCCTTAGTAACTTTCTAAAGTCAATTATATGGGATTTATATCAGGTGAAATAAAAAAATGTTCACATATTCAGAGTTAAAGCAATTCAGAGTTAAAAGCAATAAAAAAGAAATGAACTCACTAGGTAATACACACAGATGTACTAAGATATGATTCCTCATTTTTGCAGTATAAATTATGATTATTGTCCCATTTCAAAACTGCAAAAAGATCTACTCATTTAGTCTCCCCCCATGAACCACGGACCTTGCCGTTGGTAGTTTGGCTTGTGTGCCTCAGCGACACAGATAGCCGTACCGTAAGTGCAACCACAACGTAGGGGTATCTGTTGAGAGGCCAGACAAACGTGCAGTTCCTGAAGAGGGGTAGCAGCCTTTTCAGTAGTTGCAGGGGCAACAGTCTGGATGATTGACTGATCTGGCCTTGTAACACCAGCCAAAACGGCTTTGCTGTGCTAGTACTGTGAACGGCTGAAAGCAAGGGGAAACTACAGCCGCAATTTTTCCTGAGGGCATGCAGCGTTACTGTATGGTTAAATTATGATGGCGTCCTCTTGGGTAAAATATTCCAGAGGTAAAATAGCCCTTCATTTGGATCTCTGGGTGGGGACTACTCAAAAGAATGTCATTATCAGGTGAAATAAAACTGACGTTCTACGGATCGTAGCGTGGAATGTCAGATCTCTTAATCGGGCAGGTAGGTTAGAAAATTTAAAAAGGGAAATGGATAGGTTAAAGTTAGATATAGTGGGAACTAGTGAAGTTCAGTGGCAGGAGGAGAAAGACTTCTGATCAGGTGAATACCGGGTTACAAATACAAAATCAAATAGGGGTACTGCAGGAGTAGGTTTAATAATGAATAAAAAAATAGGATTGCGGGTAAGCTACTACAAACAGTATAGTGAATTTAATAGTCATGGGTGACTGGAATTCAATAGTAGGAAAAGGGAGAGAAGGAAATGTAGTAGGTGAATATGGATTGAGAATAAGAAATGAAAGAGGAAGCCACCTGGTAGAATTTTGCACAGAGCATAACTAAATCATAGCTAACACTTGGTTCAAGAATCATGAAAGAAGGTTGTATACATGGAAGAAGCCTGGAGATACTAGAAGGTATCAGATAGATTATATAATGGTAAGACAGAGACTTAAGAACCAGGTTTTAAATAGTAAGACATTTCAGGAGCAGATGTGGACTCTGAACACAATCAATTGCTTATGAACTGTAGATTAAAACTGAAGAAACTGCAAAAAGGTGGGGATTTAAGGAGACGGGACCTGGATAAACTGACTAAACCAGAGGTTGTACAGAATTTCAGGGAGAACATAATGGAACAATTGACAGGAATGGGGGAACGAAATACAGTAGAAGAAGAATGGGTAGCTTTGAGGGATGAAGTAGTGAAGGCTGCAGAGGATCAAGTAGGCAAAAAGATGAGGGCTAGTAGAAATCCTTGCGCAACAGAAGTAATATTGAATTTAATTGATGAAAGAAGAAAATATAAAAATGCAGTAAATGAAGCAGGCAAAAAGGAATACAAACGTCTCAAAAATGAGATTGACAGGAAGTGCAAAATGGCTAAGCAGGGATGGCTAGAGGACAAATGTAAGGATGTAGAGGCATATCTCACTAGGGGTAAAATAGATACTGCCTACAGAAAAATTAAAGAGACCTTTCGAGAGAAGAGAACCACTTGTATGAATATCAAGAGCTCAGATGGAAACCCAGCTCTAAGCAAAGAAGGAAAAGCAGGAAGGTGGAAGGAGTATATAGAGGGTCTATACAAGGGCGATGTACTTGAGGACAATATTATGGAAATGGAAGAGGATGTAGATGAAGATGAAATGGGAGATACGATACTGCGTGAAGAGTTTGACAGAGCACTGAAAGACCTGAGTCGTAACAAGGCCCCGGGAGCACACAACATCCCATTAGAACTACTGACGGCCTTGGGAGAGCCAGTCCTGACAAAACTCTTCCATCTGGTGAGCAAGATTTATGAGACAGGAGAAATACCCTCAGACTTCAAGAAGAGTATAATAATTCCAATCCCAAAGAAAGCAGGTGTTGAGATATGTGAAAATTACCGAACCATCAGTTTAATAAGTCACAGCTGCAAAATACTAATGTGAATTCTTTACAGAAAATTGGAAAAACCGGTAGAAGCTGACGCCAGCGAAGATCAGTTTGGATTCCATAGAAATATTGGAACACATGGGGCAATACTGATCCTATGACTTATCTTAGAAAGTAGATTAAGGAAAGGCAAACCTACATTTCTAGCATTTGTAGACTTAGAGAAAGCTTTTGACAATGTTGACTGGAATATTCTCTTTCAAATTCTAAAGTTGGCAGGGGTAAAATACAGGGATCGAAAGGCTATTTGCAATTTGTACAGAAACCAGATGGTAGTTATAAGAGTCGAGGGCATGAAGGGGAAGCAGGGGTTGGGTAGGGAGTGAGACAGGGTTGTAGCCTCTCCCCGATGTTATTCAATCTGTATATTGAGCAAGCAGTAAAGGAAACAAAAGAAAAATTTGGAGTAGGTACTAAAATCCATGGAGAAGAAATAAAAACTTTGAGGTTTGACAATGACATTGTAATTCTGTCAGAGACAGCACAGGACTTGGAAGAGCAGTTGAATGGAATGGACAGTGTCTTGAAAGGAGGATATAAGATGAACATCAACAAAAGCAAAACGAGGATAATGAAATGTAGTTGAATTAAGTTAGGTGATGCAGAGGGAATTAGATTAGTTTATGAGACTCTTAAAGCAGTAAAGAAGTTTTGCTATCTGGGGAGCAAAATAACTGATTTTGATTGAAGTAGAGAGGATATAAAATGTTGACTGGCAATGGCAAGGAAAACGTTTCCGAAGAGGACAAATTTGTTATCACTGAGTAAATATTTAAGTGTCGTTTCTGAAAATATTTGTATGGAGTTTAGCCATATATGGAAGTGAAACATGGACGGTAAATGGTTTGGACAAGAAGAGAATAGAAGCTTTCGAAATGTGGTGCTACAGAAGAATGCTGAAGATTAGATGAGTATATCACATAACTAATGAGGAGGTGCTGAATAGAATTGGGGAGAAGAGAAGTTTGTGGCACAACTTGCCTATAAGAAGGGACTGGTTGGTAGGACATGTTCTGAGGCATCAAGAGATCACCAATTTAGTATTGTAGGGCAGCATTGAGGGTAAAAAACCATAGAGGGAGACCAAGAGATGAATACACTAAGCAGATTCAGAAGGATGTAGGCTGCAGTAGGTACTGGGAGATGAAGAAGCTTGCAGAGGACAGAGTAAGCTGTAGAGCTTCATCAAACCAGTCTCAGGATATATATATATATATATATATATATATATATATAATAGAAGGAAACATTCTATGAAGGAAAAATATACCTAAAAACAAAGATGATGTGACTTACCAAATGAAAGTGCTGGCAGGTCGACAGACACACAAACGAACACAAACATACACACAAAATTTTGTGTGTATGTTTGTGTTCGTTTGTGTGTCTGTCGACCTGCCAGCACTTTCATTTGGTAAGTCACATCATCTTTGTTTTTATATATATATATATATATATATATATATATATATATATATATATATATATATATATATATATATATATATATATATAAAACTTACCAAATGAAAGAGGAGAGGGAAAGATGAAAGGGTATGGGTTTTAAGGGAGAGGGTAAGGAGTCATTCCGATCCCCGGAGCGGAAAGACGTACCTTAGGGGGAAAAAGGGACAGGTATACACTCGCGCACACACACACACATATCCATCCGCACATGTACAGACACAAGCAGACAGTCCCTTTTTCCCCTTAAGGTAAGTCTTTCCGCTCCGGGGATCCGAATGACTCCTTACCCTCTCCCTTAAAACCCATATCCTTTCATCTTTCCCTCTCCTTCCCTCTTTCCTGATGAAGCAACCATGGGTTGCGAAAGCTTGAATTTTGTGTGTGTGTTTGTGTTTGTTAGTGTCTCTATCAACATACCAACGATTTCATTTGGTAAGTTTCATCATATCATGAGTGAACTTTAACTGGCATTAATATCAACAGACCATCAGTATTCAATACATATATTCAGCATTTAAATTTACATACTTTTTTTTCTTGTTACCGCCGTTGTGTGTAGAGCTTGGTATCACAATACTGGTTCCAGATTGTTCCTCTTCTTCTTATGTAAATTAATCTTGTCTCCTTTAATCCTCTTGATGCATGATTCTTTGCATGTCACAGAATGATGAACAGTTGGTAATGCTCATTCTATCTCCATCAGTTTCTGTTACACCTTTTAATGTACAATTGGAATACACATTTTTTTTGACAATATTAACTCAGTGAAACTCATTATACATCCAACCGCTATCACTTATAGAGACAGACAGATTTTTTTAACAATATTAACTCGGCGGAACTTGTAACACGTCTGTCCGCTATCACTTATAGAGACTGATAGATGAATATATAGAGATAAAAAAATTGAAGAGCGTATCTCTACTTGTTTTGTTTGTGACCCAACCAGTGAAGGTATCTAACTTCTCTGAAAGCATAGGTTTGTTTTCTGTCATATGTTTTTTGGAATGTCAGTAGTTTTAGCAACACTGTCACATAACCTTTCCTCTGTGTCCTTTAAACCCGAGTATATTTTAGCTAGGAACTGACTTTTTTTCTCTTTTAGAGCTTCTGCTACAATATCTACATAAATTTTGCATTCTGACACTACCTTTTCAACAAGGGTGCTGCCCTTATTCAGCATCCTTGCTCAGCTTTTTCAGTTATTTCCTTTACATCTGCACATAAGTTATCTCTCTGTTTTTTGGCAAATTCTGACTCTAAACTTAACTGATCTACTCTTAGACATAATTTGTGTGTTTCTGTAGGTAGGTTTTTGCGTATGTCTTGTAGCTCGCTGACTGCATTCATCACATTTTTAATGACATATCCACTTGGGATGCATCTCCTTAATTTGAGAATATGATTCACCGAGGTTTTGCAACTCTCCTGCTAGTTGTTCCTGTTTACAGTCTACAGATGTTACCTTTTTTGTTAACATATTTATATTGTGAGACATGTTGGTAATTATTTCTTGTTTTAGTTGTTTACCAAGCTCTGTCAGCTTCTTGGATAGTACATCAGATAACTCAGTGCCTATAGTTTTGCTCATCTCACTGAACTGTTGACTAATCCTATTTTTGAAATCATTAAATGCCTGAATTTACTGTGTAATCTGTTGCCCTATATTTTCCTGATGTTTTGTAAACTGCTGTTGAAACTGTTGTCCTATATTTTTGTGATATTTTGTGAACTGCTGTGTTACACTCTGAAGCTGATGTGTTAACACTCTCTTGGAATTCCTGTTGTCGTGTAAGCTGTTGTGTTGTTAGTTGCATGAGTTGTGTCAAATGGTGGGTGTCACTAGTATTTACATTGCTTTTTCGAACTTTTTTCTGCTCTTGCATTCGCGACATAGGGACCAAATAGTCAGAGGAAGTTTCGCTGTTGCACACTTCAGTTTAACTATCTGGAAAAATGCTTCCCAGTGAGAACTGAGAAACTGTCTCATGAAGCATCATAAAAGTGATATCACGATTGGTTATATTACCAGTTTCATCAATTTTTAATAGTGGGATGCCAATGTGGTTGCTTTAGTAGCTGTCAGCCAGTTCATGAGTTGTCACATTACTTTCAACTGTTCCCAATCTCGGATTTCTGACATCTTGGCATATTGCATTTCAACAATGGTCATTTCCTTTGATTCCATTGTGAACAGTGTTTAACAGAATTATGAAAAGAGAAAAAAAAAAAAATGATTTTGCTTGTATCGGTACTTTTCAATTAAAGCAGATTTATATGCATATCCATTAATGATCCTGATTATTGTCTGGTACAGCCTTACAGGATTTGAATGAATTATTTTGCACCCCAATGTTGACTTGATAGAAATGTTCAGCACACAGCATAGCAGCTTCCTACCTTAACTGCTGAAATCCACATTCCTACCACGTCTCATTTGTAGGCAGTATTTAATTTTTAATTTGCTCGTTCAAGTTGTTAATAGTTCCAATCTCATGGCCATGTAACAAATGCAACAAAGGCCTCATTGGTTACTTGTAATGATAAAGTGGCTCATTTATCTAAAAAAAAAAAAAATCTCGTCAATTGAAAGGTGTGTTCATATTCTGCTTGGCGCCGTCCTTTGAACAGTCGCTACTGAATAGTGGTGGGGGGACTAAAATTGTATATATATAATGGAAACTGATTAAAAATTGCTGCTTAAATAATTAAAAGGGAAATTTTGAAACAATAATTGGAAGCAATTGGAAGGTGCACATATCCTGAGTGAACTTTAATTGGCATTAATATCAACAGACCCTCAATATTCAATACATATATTCAGCATTTAAGTTTACATACTTCTTTTTCTTATTGCTGCTATTGTGCATAGAGCTTGGAGTTGCCCCTCTTCTGTTCACATAAATTATTCTTGTCTGCTTCAATCCTCTTGATGCAGCAATTGGAAGGTGCACATATCCTGAGTGAACTTTAATTGGCATTAATATCAACAGACCCTCAATATTCAATACATATATTCAGCATTTAAGTTTACATACTTCTTTTTCTTATTGCTGCTATTGTGCATAGAGCACATTGCAGACTGATGAACAATTGGGTATGTTCATCATGAATGTACGAATAAACTTTTCTATCTTGATCAGTTTCTATTACACCTTTTAATGTACAATTAGAATACACATTTTTTTAACAATATTAACTCGGCAGAATGAGGGAGATAAGGGAAAAAATTAATAATAATAATAATAATAATAATAATTATAATAATAATAATACATTACATTACGAACACAACTATTTACCGTATCATAGATTTTAACTCAGTCAATAGATAAGACAAATCTTTAAAAATTACAGTGTTGTCATAACTGCCATCTGCTTCACATCTCCTGTGCAGCAAGCTACGTAAATGTAAGTCTTAACTGTGTTCTTTTTACTTGTCACTTCTTTTTCGTGTGCTTTTGCTTTTAGGAAGCTTTAATTTTTGAGTACTAGTAATAGTGTTCCATAGATTTTGTGTTTGTTTTGAATACAATCCAGAGACTGTTAGTACTTATTTTCATTGTTTCCAACAAGAAGTGTCTAGTAGCCACAGTTTAGTCAGCTATCAGCCACCTTTAGTGAATTAGCAGTCTAGTTAAAAGTTGATTACTTAACTCTCTACAGTAAATTGTTGATTTCTTAGGATGGATAGGATTTGTGACTGCTGTGTACAGACACAGGAGGACCTGGCCACTGTTCGTGAACAGCTGAACATGCTGATGGCCACAGTCAGCCATCTTCAGGCTGCTGCCTCGGAGTGTAGCGGCAGTGCAAAATCTGATGCATCACATGGTACACCCCAGGTGTTACATGCTTCACCCACAGTCCCTGCTGTCGAGACATCTTCACAAGTACCAGGTGCAGTTGGGCCACCCTCTCCCCAAGGGGAGTGGCGGTTTCAATGGCATTCATGTCGCATGAGGCGGAGGGTCAATGTGGAGGCTGGCTGTGAGGCATCGCCCGCTCTGCCTGTGAGTGGACATCTGGCCACTCCTTCAGGAAGGTCGGAGCAGGCACATGGGGGGGAGGGGTTTATTAGTGATTGGGAGCTCCAATGTTAGGCGGATGATGGAGCCCCTTAGGGAAATAGTGGAAAGGTCAGGGAAGAAGGCCAGTGTTCTCTCTGTCTGCTTGTCGGCGGGTCTCATTGGAGATCTGGAGGAGGCCCTGCCAGAGGGGATAGAGAGCGCTGGGTGCACCCGACTGCATATTGTTGTTCATATCGGCAACAATGACTCCTGCCATCTGGGTTCAGAGGTTATCCTCAGTTCATACAGGTGGTTGGCAGAGTTGGTGAAGATGGAAAGCCTTGCTCATGGGGTGGAATCTGAGATAACTATTTGTAGTGTCGTTCCCAGAACTGATCACAGTCCTCTGGTTTGGAGCCGAGTGGAAGGCTTAAACCAGAGGCTCAGACAATTCTGTGGAGATCTGGGGTGCAAATTTCTCAATCTCTGCTATCAGGTGGAGAAATGTAGGGTTCCCCTGAATAGGTCAGGTGTGCACTACGTGCAGGAAACGGCTACAAGCGTAGCAGAGTAAGTGTGGAGTGTACATGTGGGTTTTTTAGGTTAGAGAATTCCCTCCCTAGGCCCGACAAGATGCCTCCTGAGATGCGACAAGGTAGCAGTAGGCAAAACACAACAGGGAATGACAATATTAATGTGGTAATAGTAAACTGCATGAGATTCTATAAAAAGGTCCCAGAACTGCTCTCATTAATAAATGGTCACAATGCCCACTTTGTACTAGGGACAGAAAGTTGGCTGAAACCAGATGTAAACAGTAATGAAATTCTAATCTCAGATTGAAATGTATACCTCAGAGACAGGCTGGACAGTGAAGGGGGAGGCATGTTTACAGCGATAAAAAGTACAATAGATTCGAAGGAAATTGACGGAGCTCCGAAATGTGAAATAATTTTGGTGAAGGTCACAGTTAAAGCAGGCTCAAACATGGTAATGGGATGTCTCTACAGGCCCCCTGGGTCAGCAGCTGTTGTGGCAGAACACCTGAAGGAAAATTTGGAAAATATTTTCAATAGATTTCCTGACCATGTTGTAGTTTTGGGTGGAGATTTTAATTTACCAGATATAGACTGGGAGACTCAAACATTTATAATGGGTGGCAGGGACAAAGAATCCAGGGAAATTTTTTTAAGTGTTTTATCTGAAAACCACCTTGAGCAGTTAAACAGAGAACTGACTGGTGGTAATAACATATTAGACCTTCTGATGACAAACAGGCCTGAACTATTTGAAACTGTTAAAGCAGAACAGGGAATCAGCCATCATAAAGCAGTTACAGCATCAGTGATTTCAGGTGTAAATAGAAATATTAAAAAAGGTAGGAAGATTTTTCTGTTTAGCAAAACTGACAAAAAGCAGATTTCAGAGTATTTGATGGCTGAACACAAAATTTTTATCTCAAGTACAGATAGTGTTGAGGACCAGTGGACAAAGTTCAAAACCATCATACGATATGCAGTAGATGAGTATGTGCCAAGCTAGATCATAAGAGATGGAAAAGAGCCACTGTGGTAGAACAACCGAGTTAGAAAGCTGCTACGGAAGCAAAGGGAACTTCACAGCAAACATAAACATAGCCAAAGCCTTGCAGACAAACAAAAATGACATGAACCGAAATGTAGTATGAGGAGGGCTATGCGAGAGGCATTCAACAAATTCGAAGGAAAGTTCTATGTACTGACTTGGCAGAAAATCCTAAGAAATTTTGGTCTTATGTCAAAGCAGTAGGTGAATCAAGACAAAATGTCCAGACACTCTGTGACCAAAATGGTACTGAAACAGAGGATGACAGACTAAAGGCTGAAATACTAAATGTCTTTTTCCAAAGCTGTTTCACAGAGAAAGACTGCACTGTAGTTCCTTCTCTAGATTGTTGCACAGATGACAAAATGGTCGATATCGAAATGGATGACACAGGGATAGAAAAAAAATTAAAATCGCTCAAAAGAAGAAAGGCCACTGGACCTTATGGGATACCAGTTCCATTCTACACGGAGTATGAGAAGGAACTTGTCCCTTTCTTGCAGCGGTGTACAGTAGGTCTCTAGAAGATCGTAGCATATGAAAAGATTGGAATGGCACAGTCATCCTTGTTTTCAAGAAGGGACGTCAAACAGATGTGCAGAACTATAGACCTATATCTCTAATATCAATCAGTTGTAGAATTTTGGAACACCTATTATGTTTGAGTATAATGATTTTTCAGGAGACTAGAAATCTACTCTGTAGCAATCAGCATGGGTTTCAATAAAGACGATCATGTGAAACCCAGCTCTCGTTATTCGTCCATGAGACTCAGAGGGCCATAGACACGGGTTCCCAGGTAGTTTCTTGACTTTCCCAAGGTGTTTGATACAGTTCCCCACAGTCGTTTAATGAACAAAGTAAGAGCATATGGACTATCAGACCAATTGTGTGATTGGATTGAAGAGTTCCTGGATAACTTACTGCAGCATGTCATTCTCAATGGAGAGAAGTCGTCCGAAGTAAGAGCGATTTCAGGTGTGCCGCAGGGGAGTGTTATAGGACCATTGCTACTCACAATATATATAAATGACCTTGTGGATGACATTCGAAGTTAACTGAGGCTTTTTGTGGATGATGATGTAGTATATCAAGAGGTTGTAACAATGGAAAATTGTACTGAAATGCAGGAGCATCTGCAACGAATTGACACATGGTGCAGGGAATGGCAATTGAATTTCAATGTAGACAAGTGTAATGTGCTGTGAATACATAGAAAGAAAGATCCTTTACCGTTTAGCTACAATATAGCAGGTCAGCAACTGGATGCAGTTAATTCCATAAATTATCTGGGAGTAGGCATTAGGAGTGATCACATAAAATTAATCATCAGTAAAGCAGACTGAGATTCATTGGAAGAATCCTAAAGAAATGCAGTCCAAAAATAAATTTACTAATTTACACACAGGCAGACAGTGTTTGTTGGTAATGATGATCACCCTGTGGCTAAACATGCCTTGGTGCACGGCCAGCACATCTTGGCACAGTGTTACACCGTCCGGGTTATCTGGATACTTCCCACCAACACCAATCAGTCAGAACTCCGGAGATGGGAACTTGCCCTTCAGCATATCCTCTCTTCTCGCTATCCGCCAGGCCTCAATCTCCGCTAATTTCTAATTTCAATTTGCCGCCGCTCATACCTCACCTGTCTTTCAACACCATCTTTGCCTCTGTATTTCCGCCCCGACTGACATCTCTGCCCAAACTCTTTGCCTTTACAAATGTCTGCTTGTGTCTGTGTATATGCGGATGGATATGTGTGTGTGTGTGCGAGTGTATACCTGTCCTTTTTTCCCCCTAAGGTAAGTCTTTCTGCTCCCGGGATTGGAACGACTCCTTACCCTCTCCCTTAAAACCCAAATCCTTTTGTCTTTCCCTCTCCTTCCCTCTTTCCTGATGAGGCAACCGTTGGTTGCGAAAGCTAGAATTTTGTATGTATGTTTGTGTTTGTTTGTGTGTCTATCGACCTGCCAGCGCTTTTGTTTGGTAAGTCTCATCATCTTTCTTATGAATATACAGATAGATTAAAACTCCGTCAATGGATAACACAGAACTCTAGGAACTACATGTTCTTACACACTACATTCATGGACAAAGAATGGATAAACAAACAAAATTAGATACTTATGGATCATGTCTATATGCTTTCAGTTCAGTGATATTGTGTAACCTGAACTGCTTCTTAGATTCAGGATTCACAAGTCTGTATGCATTAGGATGTGGATTTTTATGAATTTCGAATGGTTCAATATAAAAACTGAAAAATTTCTTTATCTCAGATGTCAACACTTTAGATTCTCTTTGTCTTTCACCAACACAAGATCTCCTACTTCAAACTGGGAAAATCTGCCTTTACCATCATGTCTTTGCTTTCTCCTATCCCCCTGTTTTCTCGTCATTTCCCTAACACATTCTTCCCTGTCTTGTGGAGACAGAATTTCACATTGTGGAAACACAACAAGTTAGCTTGTCTCCTATTAAACATGATTTCAAATGGTGAAAAGCCTGTTGAAGACTGTTGTAAGCTGTTCATAATATCCTCTCAAAGTCACTGACATACTCTACCCATCTGGTGAGATTCTCTCATATATCTTTCTGCAGGGTTACTTGAAAGATGGTACACTGAGGTTGGAGTACACCTTATTTTTTCATGATCAACAAAATCTTTCCAAGCTTCTGATGTAAATTGAGAACCATTATCAGATAAAATTGCTTTAGGATTACCCACCTGATGAAAGTCTGTGTTTTCAAACTTTGAGTATGTTTGCTTATTGGTAGGTTTCTTGACAGGAAACAATTTTATGAATTTCAAAAACACATCAACCACCACAAAAACATAACAAAATCCATTCATAGACTTGGGTAAAGGTCCAAAACATCCACAGACACAAGAGCTTGGTTACTATTAAGCAGTATGTTTTGCATTTGGTCTCTACTGGTTTGGTTACTTACCTTCACTCTTTGACATCTGTCACAGCTGGCAGTCTTCTTTACTCTTCTTCCTATGTTATATAAATAGATGTTTTCCTGAATCTTTTGTGTGCATTTGGTTGATCCACAATGACCAAAACTGCCATGTATATAAGTAATTAAAATATAAATACATTGTTTTGGCAAACATAGTTTCCTATCCTCTTAGTCAGTCTTATGTCTCCTGAATAAGATACCCTTGTGTACCTTATAATACTGTTTTGCCTTTTTCCTCCTTTCTTATCCAATATGCTTTTAACCAATTTCGCATTTTGATCATGATTTTGATACCTATGGATGTGTTTGCAAATTTTCAAGCTCTCCTTTTCTTCTTTCACACCTTTCAAATACATAATTTTAGACTCTTTTTCATCTTCTCCAAAGTTGTTAGATGATTCACTGCTAAAGGTAGCCTAAATAAAGCATCAAAAACTACAATGTCTGTGCCCTTAATATATCTGATTTCATAATTGAACTGTTGTAAAAATAAGGCCCAATGAGTAATCCTGTTATGGTACAGTTTACACACTGGAAGATAACATAATGCTTTGTAATCAGAGTAGGTAATGACTTTGTAATCTAGTTAATAATTTGTTGAATGGCCAATGTACAGCCAAAAGTTCTTTCTCAGTTACAGTGTATGTGCAGTACTCTACTAGCAAATGCAAGAGATCTATATTCAATAACACCATCAACTGCATCCTCCTGAAATAAATGAGCACCCAGTCCTACATCACTACTGTCTGTCATAATACAAAAAGGAAGAGACAAATCAGGTCTGAACAATATCTGACTTTGACACTACTGATTCCAATTCCAAATGGTATTCTTCTTCAAAAGCTCACACAAACATGGAGCATCCAAAGCTTGGCTGCTAAAAAATTTTCTATAAAATCCAGTTAACCCAAAAACTGAATTAATGTGTCTTTTATTGCAAGGTGGAGGAAAATTAGCAATAGCATCAAGTTTCTCTTTATCAGGTGCAATTCCCTTTTCAGATATAATATGTACTAAAACTTTAATGTCTTCCACACCAAATTTACACTTACTTATTTTCAAAGTCATGCCTCCTGATAGTAATTTTGAAAACACATCTCTTAACAGATCCAAATGTTGTTCCTAAGTCTTTTATGTGACCAGAATGTCATCAACATACACAATTAATTTTGAACTCACTTCACTTCCTAAGACAGAACCCAGAGATCTAACGAATTCAAATACAGGTACATTTAGCCCAAATGGGACCACCCAATATTGAAAACACTTAGCTCCATGCAAAAATGCTGTATAATTTCTTGACTTAATTTCAACTGGGATTTCATGAAATTCAGAGGTCAAGTCCAAACTACTCATGGATTTTACATAAACAAATTTATGTAACAGCTTGTCCATGTTCTCAGGATGATCATTCTCTCTGATGAGAAACTTATTAAGATGTCTAAGTCCAAAACAATTCTTACTCCATCATTTCTCTTACTTACCACAACTACAGGATTATTGTAAGCACTCCTGCTTCTGTCTATTATACCTCATGTTTCTGTTTTTTGGATTTGTTTCTCTACATTTTTCCTTTTTGAAAATGGAACATTATACAGCTTGAGAAAGAAAGGTTGATGATCTTTAAGGTAAAGCATGCACTGATAGCCTTAGCTCTCCCACTTTTTTCACTAAACACATTTCTAAACTCAAATAACAAATTTCTAAGTTGTTCCTTTTGTTGTCTTTAAGAGTCATAGCTTCCCTTACTTTAGCATCCACTATACTTCCACAATCCTAATCCTCAGTCTCACCGAAATCTATGTCATCATCAAACACCTGGTACTCATCTGGGTTCGCAATGTTTTGCAAATAGGTACAACTTTTCCCACAGTTTAAAATACAGAAATTAGTTTTCACATATGTATTACTTTTAGGTTCCAGAATAAACAATCCTTTAGCACACCATTCAAAATAACCCTCAACTTTCACTATCAATTCATACTGAAAATTATATTTTCTTCCAGACAAGGGATCACTAAGCATCTATGTGCAAAGGTTTTGCCTTCTATACTAAATATTAAAAGCACCTGAGATTTTACCAATTTGCTTTGCTTACCTATGTTGTTGTTGTCGTTGTGGTCTTCAGTCCTGAGACTAGTTTGGTGCAGCTCTCCATGCTACTCTATCCTGTGCAAGCTTCTTCATCTCCCAGTACTTACTGCAACCTACATCCTTCTGAATCTGCTTAGTGTATTCATCTCTTGGTCTCTGTCTAAGATTTTTACCCTCCACACTGCCCTCCAATACTAAATTTGTGATCCCTTGATGCCTCAGAACATGTCCCTTCTTCTTGTTAAGTTGTGCCACAAATTCCTCTTCTCCCCAATTCTCTTACCTATAGCTCATCTTATCTTTACACCTACAGTGGGCCTTTCAAAATAATTCTTACTATATATAAACTTGACTCTAAATTGTTCAGATATACCACAAATTGGGCTAACTTTATCAATCAAACAGTTGCCTTCCCACTGATCAATCTTAATCTTAATGTAATGACACCCAAAATCTGAATTATAATCTCTGTTATTAAACACTTCATTAAGAAATCACTTCAGTTTCATTGTCAAGGCAACAAGATCTCATTAATGCTAGCCATAAAATTCATAGGTCTGCACAATCAAATGTACAAAGTGTAAACAGTATGACTGTAATTAGAAATATGAACGAACTGATCACTCAAAAAGACACAAATGAATTAAATGCAAGAAAAGAAAGTGTTAATAGTGCATCTACAGATAAAAATATGAACAAACTATCCACACAAAAAGATGCAAGTGGATTGAACGGAGAAAAACACAAAGTAAATATTCGTAAAGAAAGACAAGTAAACAACCATGTTATGCATAAGCAAGGATACAAGCAACAGACATAGATTTTTGCAGATAGTCATGGGAGAGGAGTTACAGAAATTATGTGAAGAAATCACCCAGACCTTAATGTAACAGGCATCATCAAACCAGATGCACCGCTATGCGAAATTTTGAAAAACAGTGACAACATATTGATGACCGATAACAGCTGCATCATAATAGGAGTCACAAATGACATTTACTGTAATGAAACTTGGCATGCAACGAGAATCCTGAAGGAAACAATCAAAAGGATGCCTCAAGTGAATTTCTACATTGTTAGTATCCCCAGGAGACATGATCTGATGGAAAAATCATGTGTAAACATCAAGATTGTTACAGCAAACAGGCTATTTGAGAAATTATGTAGAGGTTTCCAGAATTCGACTTTTGTAGAGATAAACAGTGTTCACAGAGAGCACTTCACAAGACATGATCTCCACATGAATGTAAAAGGGAAAAAGGATCATTAGTGCCGAAATACTTAAATTTATTAATGAGTCATCTGTAATGGAAGGGTCTCCAGTCCCAATTCCACCAAAACAATTGTCGTCTGTAAGAGTGGAACCATCATTATCTGCAGGAGAGCTACAACAAACATCAGTAGCAGCAACAAAGGCTCTGATATTCTCAGCAACAGTGTCAGATAAACCACTAGCAGCATAATCACCACAATCATCAGCAGAGCTGTTGTCATCAGCAAAAGCATCCAGAACAGCAGACCCCATAATACTATCTCAAGGCAATGAAAATGCTTGTGAGGAAAACATACAAGGGTCATTAGCAGCAGCAGCTAACAGAGAAGGGTAACCACAAGTCGGAGAGCACAGGAGCCACCAGCAACAGCAACCACACAGAAGAGGTACCTGAGGCCTGGGAGAGCAACAGCAGAAGCAGCTTCCAATGAAGACAGATGCCTGAGAACTAGGAGACCTGCTACACTAAGTGAGGATTTTTTATGGTATCGAGTAAGCAGAAAGAAAACATGGAAAAAGATGTAAGTAAAACTGTCCATCTTAAATACCAGTGTCACAATAGTGAGAGGAATATAAACATAGGACAAAGATATGACCCAGGTTTAATGACACAAACTGAAAATAATCACTGCATAGTACCAGAAGCAAAGGGAGCAAGTGAAGTGCTCAGTATATTACAGGAAGAGGAATTATTAAAAGTTAGAGCCAACTGTTAGAATACTTCACCAAAACGTTCGATACATAAACAATAGAACAGAGGAACTAGAGGTAATATTACAGGAATATAGGCCAACATTCTAGTAGTTACAGAACATGGGCTCAAAGAAAACCACATAGGAATGTACAACTTGAAGAATTATGTGAAAGCAGCCAGTTTTTGCAGAACTTCCTATAAAGGTGGTGGGGTTGCCATTTTTTCTAACTATAAATTAACTAAAGCCATAAATATAACAAAATATACTATAGAATTGAGTTTTGAAGCTACAGCACTAGAAACTAAAATTGTTGGGAATTTATGTTGTGTATTAGGTTTGTATCGATCACCAAAATGGTGTAATTGAAATCTTTGGACAGCTGGAAGATATAATCCAACACCTCTCAAAAACATATGCTTATTTGATCATTATAGGAGATCTGAACATAGACACAAGTAAAAATATAGATAATACTAAGACCCTACTGGACTTATTGTGCATATACAATCTAAAAATAAAAATAGGTAAACCAACCAAAGTAAAAAAGCATAGTGAAACTATAATTGATCATGTAATAACAAATATTCCTACATGCTATTGTGACACACAGTTAATAAACTCCACATTAGCAGACCATTTTGCAATCATGACAGACATAAATATAAAGACTAGTGTTTCAGTGCAGAAGATATGGGAGATGAGAAGACAGAACTACCCACATAACATAAATCCTCTAAAAAAAAAAAAAAAAAAAATGTTAGAGGCAGAAAACTGGGAAACAATATATGGAGCTAAAGATGCAAACACCAAATGTAGCCAGTTTTTTTCTTTATTCAATTATTATTATGTTACATGTCCTGTTAGTAAAAGGCTTGTCAAAAAGTAACAAAAAAAGAAAAGCTGGGTGACTGGAGAATTTATCCATGCCAGAAATAACCTGAGAGTGTATTATGACCTCTCCAAACAAAAAAATACTGAGGCCTACAACACACTGTATAAAATAAAAAAGAAAGAGTACTGTAGTTTTATCAGAGAAACTAAAGCATCATTCATCAGGATGTCTATAGATAAGGAAAAGAACTACTCAAAAGGTTTATGGTCTTTCATTAATGAAGAGAGAGGAAAAGTAACAAATCTCGCAGAGGACATCTGCCCACTGATTTTATTTATTTATTTATTCATCCGTGGAACAATATATATTGTATGGATGTCATCAGTTTATAATACATGAGCACACATTTACATTTACAGTGAAACAGATTTCTCATATTTTGTGTAGTTTTTATAACTAGTCATACACACATTTATAATTACATCATTTTTTTGTGATAATGTCATTTGTTGCTAATAATCTACATATATGTTAAATAATCTTTTACAGTATAACAACTTTTACTTACTGAGAAGGTTTTGAGCTTTTGTCTGAAAGTGAGGGGTGCAGTTATTTCTTTAATTTCCTGTGGTAATTTGTTATACAGTTTTATCCCATTATAAAATATACTTTTTTGCATCTTTGCCTTGTTCTTCCTATCTACGAGGGCAGTTCAATAAGTAATGCAACACATTTTTTTTCTCAGCCAATTTTGGTTGAAAAAACCGGAAATTTCTTGTGGAATATTTTCAAACATTCCCGCTTCGTCTCGTATAGTTTCATTGACTTTCGACAGGTGGCAGCACTGTACAGAGCTGTTAAAATGGCGTCTGTAACGGATGTGCGTTGCAAACAACGGGCAGTGATCGAGTTTCTTTTGGTGGAAAACCAGGGCATCTCAGATATTCATAGGTGCTTGCAGAATGTCTACGGTGATCTGGCGGTGGACAAAAGCACGGTGAGTCATTGGGCAAAGCGTGTGTCATCATCGCCGCAAGGTCAAGCAAGACTGTCTGATCTCCCGCGTGCGGGCCGGCCGTGCACAGCTGTGACTCCTGCAATGGCGGAGCGTGCGAACACACTCGTTCGAGATGATCGATGGATCACTATCAAACAACTCAGTTCTCAACTTGACATCTCTGTTGGTAGTGCTGTCACAATTGTTCACCAGTTGGGATATTCAAAGGTTTGTTCCCGCTGGGTCCCTCGTTGTCTAACCAAACACCATAAAGAGCAAAGGAGAATCATCTGTGCGGAATTGCTTGCTCGTCATGTGGCTGAGGGTGACAATTTCTTGTCAAAGATTGTTACAGGCGATGAAACATGGGTTCAACACTTCGAACCTGAAACAAAACGGCAATCAATGGAGTTGGCTCTGACATCGACCAGTGGAATGGTACCGTGCAGGCATACAGGCCCTCATTTCAAGGTGGCGTAAGGCCGTAGCATTGAATGGAGATTACGTTGAAAAATAATGTTGTGTAGCTAAAAGATTGGGGAATAACCTGGTGTATTTCAATGCTGAATAAAATAACCCCTGTTTCAGAAAAAAATGTGTTGCATTACTTATTGAACTGCCCTCGTAGATGGAGGTGGTGACAAGATCTTGTTTCATGGTCATGTATTAGGCTATTTGTCTTATAAATGTTGAGATTTTTCTTAATGAACATTATGTTCTGAAAGATATACTCACAAGAAACAGTTAGAATGCCTAGCTTTCTAAATAATTCTAGACAGTGGGCCCTATTGTTGCTGTTTGTTATTATCCTTATGGCTCTTTTTTGTACTTTGAACATAGTTTGTATGTTACTGGCACTTGTTCCCCAAAACATGATCCCATAGCTGAGGACTGAGTGTAAATATCCATAATATGTTATTTTAAGACAGGTATTATTGTATACTGGTGCAAGTATTCTAAGAGCATAGCATGCTGTGGATAATTTCTTTGCCAAAATGTTGACATGGTTTGTCCATTTCAGTTGGCTGTCTACATTCATCCCTAAGAATTTGGTACTTGTTACACATTCTAATTCATTATTATTAACTTTATAGTGGCATTGTGTTTTTTGTTCCTTGGAAGTTAATATAGTTAGTTTTCTTTACATTTAGGGTTACTTTATTTTTTAATGACCAGTTGTGGACATCATTGAGAGCCTCGTTTGCTCTTTCTGACAGTTGTGTTGGATTTTCACCTGTTATTACTATGTTGCTGTCATCAGCAAAAAGTATTTTTCTCCATGTCTGATACTTTGTGGGAAGTCATTAATGTTGGGCCTAATACCCTTCCCTGTGGGATGCCTTTATTCACATGTTCTGGGTCAGACAGGTGTTTTACAAGGGAATTGTTTGAAACTTGTGATATCTCAACTCGTTGAACTCTGTTTTCCAAGTATGATTTGAACCACTTCTTTGTCACACCTCTTATTCCTATTTGCCCTAATTTATGAAGTAAGATTTTGTGGTCAACTGTATCAAAGACCTTTGACAAGTCTAAAAAGATACCACTTACATTTTCACCTTTGTCTCTTTTTGACTAGTATTTCTATTATTTTAGAAATGATAGACAGTATAGAAATTGGCCTGTAGTTCTCTACATTTTCCGCATCTCCGTTTTTAAGGATAGGTATAACTTTTGCTTGTTTTAGGTACTCTGGAAAGTATCCAGATTCGAAAGATTAATTAATTATGTCTGTTAATGAGCCCTTTATGAAGTCTATACATTCTTTAATTACACAGACTGGGATTTCATCAAGTCCTAGTGAAGTTTTACTTTTTAGTTGGTGTACTACTAGTGCCACTTCCCTTTCTGTAGTTGGCAAGAGCACCATTGTGTTTGTTGGCTGGTTCTGAGTAGGTAAATCATACGTATCTGGAAATTTCTGCTGTAATTTTTTTGCAATACTACTGAAATATGAGTTTACAAAATCAGCTAATTTTTTAGGGTTACCTACTGGTACATCTATGTTTTTAATATGTGAATTGAGGTCCTTTTTAGCAGAGTTAGATGTTTCCTGTTTGACAATGTTCCAGGCTACTTTACTCTTTTCTTCAGCTTGAAGTAATATTTTGTTGTTTGAAAGTTTTTTTGCGGCTGGCAGCACCTTTCTGTATATTTTCCTGTACTTTTTGTAGAATTGCAGAACTTCTGGGTTAGATTGATTATTTTTTATGGAGTTGAGATATCTAAGAGTTTCTGAAGATTTTTTGATACCTGTAGTCACCCATTGATTTCTCTTTGTAGTTTTAATTTGATAAAGAGTTTTAGGAAACATCTCTTCACTAATCAGTGGGAAAATCAATGCAAACCCTCTAGAATGAGTCAATACTTTTAACAGATATTATATTACTGTAGCAGATGAATTAATAATACAAAATAAAACTAATGCAGTAAGTAAATTGTTAAACCCACCACATACAAATAATACCATGGTTTTCATACCTACAACAGATACAGAAGTGTCAAACCTAATAAAACAACTTAAAATTAAACATTCATCTGGCTTGGATGGTGTCACATCACATCTCATAAAGAAATGCAGAGAATGTATATTAAAACCATTGACACATATGCTGAATGCTGCGATAGAAGAAGGTATATTTCCAGATTCACTGAAAGTAAGTAAAGTGAAGCCAATATTTAAGAAAGGGAACAGGGAGGAATTAGAAAATTACAGGCCAATATCATTGATCTCAACACTTGCTAAAATCTATGAAATGATAATAAAGAATAGAATTGTAAGTTTTATAACAAAGTACAGTATACTGCATTCATCACAGCATGTTTTCAGAGAAGGGAGGTGAACAAAAACAGCATCAACAGTTATAATTTAGCACATTCTTAATTTACTTGACAGACAACAAAAGACTTGTGGGATTTTTATGGACCTATCTAAGGCATTTGATTGTATGAACCACTCAAAATTAATTATGAAAGTATATCAGTATGGGATTAGAGGAAAATGTTATGACATACTTAAATCATACATTACAAATAGTAAACAATGCATGGAAATCAGACATACTAGTGGGGGAAATATGACAAACTACAGATCAGAATTGCAAACAGTTAAACACAGTGTGCCGCAAGGGTCAGTGCTTGGACCAATACTATTTATACTCTACATAAATGACTTCCCTAGCTATATGAATCAGCAATTTATAATGTATGCTGATGACACAACAATCATTTGCAAAGCTGACACAAAGGACGAGCTTGAGGAGGAAGCACTTCTGAATATCAAAACGCAAATAAATATTTTACACAAAACAACCTGTTTATGAATCAGTCTAAAACAATAAATGTAGTATTTCAGACCAAGCATAGCGAAAATTATAATATAAATGGAAAGACTATTAAAGAAGTAACCATCACAAACTTTCTAGGAACTATAATAGACAAACATTTGGCATGGGGCGAATACATAAATGCACTGTGAAAAAAGATAAACAAACAGATCTTCATCATGCATAAAACAGCTAAGACTGTGCATGATGAAGTCCTCAGATCAATGTATTATGGACTTGTCTTCCCACATTTGTCTTATTCAGTTCATATATGGGGAAGTGCACAAGTTGGCAATTTAAAAAGAATATTCACAATTCAGAAAAGGGCAGTGAGATGCATTGCAAAAATACCACCAAGACAGACCTATAGGCAAGCTTTTGTACACTATAATATTATGACAATATGTTCACTGTACATATACCAAAGCATAATGGTGGTAAGGTCAAGCAATTAACACCTCCTAAATAAAGATGTACACAAACACATAAAAATTACTACATGATAAACAGAAATCTACAAATGTCTATGACTGCCCCTGAAGAAGCTGGCAAAAGGTTTTTTGATAAACTCCCCAAAATCATTAAAAAAGAAACAGACCTAAAATGTTTTAAAAGTCATTTGAAAATATATCTCACAGAGAAATGTATATACAGTTTGAGTGAATACTAAGATGGTGTTTAATTATGTTATATCATAACTGAGATGTATCTTTAAAAATTATCATTTCTGTATGTTGTTTAGATTTGTGTGTATATATAATGTGAAAGATGTAATACCTTTGCACGCTTATTGACCATTTCTGTTTAATTATTTGTTTCATTTATATATAATGAAATCAACTTTGATGTTAATAGCCTATTGTATGAAACACCCAATACTCTTAGCTGGATTTTCAGCAGGAGTCCATGGGCAAAGAATAAATAAATAAATAAATCAAATGCTACATCTCCAATATTTTTGGAGTGTTCTTGCTGGTATCATAGCATTACTTTGGTTACTCATGTTGTCAGGTAAAGATTGAACACACTGGAATGGTTTCATAGCACAATTAACATCACTTACTACAGAAGAAACACAAAATACATGACTGTCAAAACTGCACCTCCTACTTAGATCTTCTTTCACTCCATTCCACAAATTTAGATAGAGATTTTGACTAGCCACAGCTAACTTATTCCAGAATATACATTTGTCTACATTATCAACAATTTGGGCCCAAACAAATTTCAAAAAAATTTCATCTTTATTCTCTAGGCTCACCTTTACTGTTTGGATTATTACTGTGCATGACATTAATGAAAAACTGCTTTCACTGGACTGGTATTCCATGACTCTCACTTACATTGTCACATATATCACTTACCTTTCCTATATCCGTCTCTCACTTACATCATCAAATACATCACTTACCTATCCTACATCTGCAAATAACTCTGAAAATTCATTAATCTTGTACTCCACAAATACCTGATACTCATCATCACCATCATCTTCATCATCATCATACTCTTCCAAAATTACTTCATCAACAACATCATTAACAACACAAGTCTCATTACCATCAAAACCACCAGTTCACCTATGTTCATTTGCAATAACCTACAAGTCTCATTCTCGCCAACCTCATTCATTTAACAGCTCTTATTTACATCTACATAAGAAATACTGTCTAATTCAGATCCAGTACAGTCATCACTTGTTTTACATATGTCAATAACACTGTTTTCTGACCAAGACAAGAAATCATTAGTACACACTACATCAAAATTCTCATTGCTCTTACATTCTGGTTTGTAATTAGTAGCTACATCACTGTAATCAAAATAGTATTCCAAAACTTTTGATCAAAACATAAATTAGAAATCTGGTAATAATAATAATAATAAAATTTTGTTGTCATTCAGTTTATTATAGCAATAGACAAAGTCAAGAACATATATTTCTACATAAACTACAATATTGATGTAAATTGGTTTACAATAAAATAGGTACACATTACAATGCATATTTTCATCTTCCAAAAATTCATCAGTGGTGTTAAACGGGTTATTCACTAGTAGCTTGTATAATTTAGCTTTAAAAATATTTACAGGCAGTTCTTTAAAGTCATCATTTAGTCTATTAAACATCCTTAGTCCAAGAACTAGGTAGGAGTTCTGCAATTTTGATAATCTATGATATGGGATGTGTACAGATGTTCTGTTTCTAGTATTGTGGCTATGAATATCACTTCTCAATGCAAAATTAGAGACATTGTTTCTAATGAACAATAAAACATTGTAGATGAATAAGTTTACTACTGTAAGACACTGCAATTTAATAAACAGTGGTTTACATTGTATTGTTTTATCAGAATCTGTCATTATTCTTATTACTTTCTTCTGTAAAAGTAAAATGTCATTTACATGACAGCTACTACCCCACAGTAAGATTCCATAAGAAATGGTGCTTTGGAAGAAGGCAAAATATGCTGATCTCACATGGTCGCTGGGAACATGTCTTTTTAAATTTCTAATTAGATAAATAACTCTTGAAAGCCTAGTCAATATATTTTTAATGTGTGGTTCCCATGTCAATTTATTGTCAATAGCAACACCTAAAAATATGACAGTTTCTAGTTCTTGGTTATTAGGAATCTCTTTGAGGCTAAAGTAAAGTGTCTGGGTTTTGTTTTCATTTAGTAAGAAGCCAGTAGCTTTGAACCATAATTAGGACTGAGCAAGGGTATTTTCGGTCAGTGTTTTCAGTGTACCTAGATCAGAGTTTTTATGTATAAAAGTTGTGTCATCAGTATACAATGTTGTGTGAGAATTTATGTACAAGGGCAGGTCATTAATCATTAGTATAAACAGTAAAGGTCCAAGCACCAACCCTTGAGGCACTCTGTACCTAAAATTAGCCAAATTTGATTTCTCCCTACCAATGCACACAACTTGTTGACGGTTCTCTAGAAAAGACCTGAACATATTTATACTGTTGTCATCAAAACCATAGTAAACTAGCTTATTCAGCACAGTGTCATGCTCTACACAGTCAAAGGCTCTGCTCAAGTCAAAAAATGTAGTCTGGACATAGTCCCTAGCCTCGAATACATCTAGTACTGATTTTACAAAGGAGTCCATTGCATCTGTTGTGGATTTACCTTTCCTAAATCTAAACTGTTTATCATTAATTATATTTAGTTTACCCAAGTAGACACTAACTTGCTCATATATGTTCCTTCTGTTCAACTTTAGATACCTGTGCCACATTATTAATACTGTTATTACTGTCTAAGTGTAAGTGTAAATTGGGGGTCCTGTACTTGTGTTACCTCGCCCCAAAACTGTTGACCTTAATTGAGGCAGACCACTGTTTGCTGAATAGTTGCCTCTATGATTGTTTTTCCTATTATATTGCCCATAGTTATCCCCATTGTTCCTGATGATGTTCAAAATTTCTTTCTCTATTACCATTTTGACCCTGACTGTTGTTACCACTATCTCTATCTCTGTAGTTGTCACCATTGTGATCCCTATCATTGCAATTTTTATTGTACATGCTTCTTTCCACTGCCCTATCGAGGCTATCAACATATCTAAAAACTGTTCAATGTAATCATCAGGTCCATGTACTATATCCCACTGCAATCTTTCTGGTAATCTTCTTTTGAGTGCATCAATCAAAGTCATTTTGTCAAATCATTTGTCAGTATGTGTTAATGTTTTATGCTGATTCTTGCAAAACTCTTTCTGCATACCGTCTGTATTCCTATACCTGTAATTTGGACTATTCAAAAATTCACTTTTAATTCTACCCTGTTCATCTTACGACCAAAATAAAATTAAAAAACTTTTTTCAAAACTTTGATATGTCTTCCACTGACTTAAATTTAGATTTATCCAGGGCAGAGCTTTTACTTCAAGACATCTTTTAACAAATTTAATCTTTTGGTCATGGCTCATGCCTGACACAAAACTGTCTCTACAGTGGTGTATAAAATCCGCTTGTTGGAGATTGTCTGATGGAAATCTTTTGATTGGTCATTGGGCCATACAATACCATTATTTGAATATTGATTGTTGTGAATACAATTTTCCTGAAATTTTTTGATCTAGAACATTTACATTAATTAGCATGCTGTTTTTAACATTTAAATATTTTTTATCTAGACTACTGAAGTTCTATTCCATTTTTTCCTCTATGGCCTTCTGTTGAACTCTGACATCATTAACATTCTTCTTCTGTTGTGAAGATTGTGAAACTGACTTATTTTCTGAAACAATGAATTTATCTTCTAATACAATGAGTTATTTATTCACACTTTTAATCCAATCTGACAACCCATTTTTTAGCCCCGAAACCTGATTGCTAAGTTGGTCTATTTGGTATTGTACCCTGTCCATTTTGTCACTGTTTTCAATTTTCAGTTCATTTAATTGTCCTTGTAGGGAAGTAAATTTCTCAGTTAACTGATCATTAACTGAACTAAATTTGCTATTGTTGTCTGTTTTTATTTCTATTAACTGATCATTAATTGCACTCACTTTTGCCAAAATCAACTACATAATATCAGTTTTCACTGTTTCTTTGCTTTCTACACTTTCACTTAATTCAAACATGTCTAGGGTACATCCCATAACTTTAACTTCATCACCACTACCCTTGTCTCTATTCATCTTTCCAGCAATCACAGTGTAACAGAACATATTAAAGGCTTTACTGTACCGAAGTATGCGATACCCGCCAAATTCAACCAGTTTAATGAGTATTTATGATTATAGAAAAGTAATTGTGTATGTTAACAATGATTGCATAACATGTCTGCATAAACAGTCAACCCATTAAATTATACTGAATAACTGACCCACACAAAAGTTTGTATCACTTGATCACTGATACAGCAAATGTCATCATGTAAAAACACTAAGTTCATCTTAAATAATTAATATGAAGTACGAAAAATAGTGGCCAACTTAGGTATTTTGGATCTCCTTAAATAAAAATCACCCAGTGAAACCTATTTGTTCACTAGGAGCGTTTTCACTCAGTATGCACGAAATCAATCCTATTTTAGATGAAAACCAATGTAATTCTTAATAATTCATGTTAATTACTTATTTATGCAAATTAGAGAAGTCAATTGACAAACTTCTAAAAAACGGCCTTTTTGTAACAAAGAATTATTCTGTCAAGTCAACAAATCTGTCTGTCATTTTAATAACATGTTAAATTATGTCACTCGATGCAAATTAATAACTTTTCTGCACAAATTATGATAACAGATGTACATGTGACTTGTAAACTATATCTCTTTTTAGTAGTTCTTTGACAATGTTATAAATACAAGCAGCAAGAACGGTTGAGGGGGCAGTCGGAATGTCACTTTGGTAAAGTGTGTTTGTGTGTTATTGTTTGAGGTGGATAAACAAAGCAAAGAACATGTAACAGAAGTTCTACTTTGTGTTGAGTCATGGTCTTTGGTGGACAGTGGAATTAAGATGGCCACCAGAGTAAAAAAAATTTGAAGTTTACATATTTGTTGGTTTCGTTCGTTCTTTATCATCAAAAGCACATAAAAAACACGGGACCTCATGTTTTTAACCCTAGACAACCAGATGTAGAGCCAGCATCAGCATCGAGAGACAGCAGCGATCCAGCAAGTAGCAGCGATTACCACAACGCAATGCATTTTAATGGCGCCAACCTAACATCAAGTGCTAACAAGCTCCGTAAATGGGAGTGAAATAGTGCGATTATAGCAATTAGCAATATCTACGACCAGGCGACCATTACAACAGGAGTCCACTAAAAAAAAAATAGTTTCTCAAATGATTTTTACTTATCTTTTCTGATTTTCTTTGTCGTAGTTGTCAAGTCCTCTTTCAATTCATCTGGTCCATCATTGTTGATATTATATGAAATTCTCATCACTGTTGATACGACTTTGTTCGGCAGTCCTCTGGCCTTCTTCCTCTTCTGCAATAGACAAACTTTGCTATGAGTCAACAGATCCTGGACAAGCCCCCAATTGGAGTCTTACCCTCCCACATGCCACCATTGAAGTCCTCATTCTTTGCACAAATTTTGGAAACTTGAAGAGGAGTAAGACAACAAAAGAAGAACTTTTTTTACTTATATTGATTATCTTATTGTTGATGTTGTTGCTGGATCAAAATCTTGTCTGGGGGTACATTCTTGCTGCTGAAAATTTTGATTTAACATTGGGGTTCTTGTTGCACTAAATAACTGATGAAGAATTGCCTACTGCTATAAATATCTTTTTATTTTATCCCAATCTTCTTAATTACACTGACTTTATAATTTCCATATTCAAAAAACCAGTGATTACGTTGTTGGCGATAAACTTATAAAAACATCTACTTTTGTCTGAGGCAGGTCCATTACTACTTACATTCTGTGGTACTCACATTATTCCAAAGAGTTTACAAAGCAATAGAGTTCAGAAACTTTCTTTACAAAAGAAGAATCTTCACCAAATTATATCATTATTTTATAAGTTAATCCAGAAATAAATTTAATAATTAGAGTTGGATTGTACAATTAATAACACGAATTTTAAGTATACCAGAAATTTCATAATTTAAATTATTTTTAAAAGAAGAGAAATTTTAACTGTTCATACAGTTCAATTGTAACACATTAATTTCTTTTTTTTAATACATTTTAGCCTGAAATGTAATACACCATATACAAAATCATATGAATTCTTTTAGTGAAACAGCTGAGATAATTTTAACCTATGCACGAATTGATAGTATATACGATATCAGTTATTTCTGTGTTAGAGGAGGGTGACTCATTATATGCTGTAGAGGGAAGGACAGTGGGTGGGTGAAGGACAGTGACTAATGAAGGTTGAGGTCAGGAGGTTTCTGGGAACATAGGATATATTGTGGGGAGAGTTCCTACCCGCATAATTCAGAAAAGCTGGTGTTGGTGGGAGGATCCAAATGGTGGAAGCTGTGAAGCCATCATTGAAATGCAGACATTGTGTTGGGCAGCATGCTCAGCAAATGAATGATCCAGCTGTTTATCAGTGACCATCCATGTGGAAAGACAGCTTGGTAGTCATACTCACATAAAACACAGCACAATGGATGCACCTTAACTTGTAGATAACATGGCTGGTTTCACAGGTAATTCCACCTCTGATGGGATAGGTGATGCCTGTGACAAGACTGGAATAGGTGGTGATGGGAGGATGTGTGGGACAGGTCTTGTATCTAGTTATATTACAGGGCATGAGCCATGTGGGAAGGTCTTGGAAGAGGGTTTGAGTAGGGATGGACGAGGATATTGTGATTGTTTGGTGTGTGGCAGAACACCACTATGGGAGCAGTGGGAAGTTTAGAGCGTAGAACATTCCTCATTTCAGGGCACAGCAAGAGGTAGTTGAAACCCTGGGAGAGAATGTGACTGAATTGCTCCGGTACTGAGTGTTACTGAGTCAGAAGAGGAATGCTACTCTGTGGCCAGTGTGACTTATGGAAGTGGTGGGTGATTGGAGAGATAAGGCAGGGGAGATCTGTCTCTGTACAATGTTGGGAGGGTAATTATGATCTGTGGAGGTCTCTGTGAGAACTGTAGTATATTTGAAGAGGGACTGCTCATCACTGCAGATGTGACGGCAACAGTTGGCTAGGCGGTATGGAAGAGTGTTCTTGGTATGGACTGGGTGATATCTGTTGATTTGGTGGTATTGCTGGTGGCTGGTAAGTTTGATAAGGATGGAGTTCTGATTAGCCATCTGTGTGGTGGGTTTCAACATCAAGGAAGGTGCTTTGTTGAGGAGGACTAGGTGAAGTGAATGGGAAAGAAGGTGTTGTGTTTCTTGAGAAATACGAATACAGTGTCATCACCCTCAGTCCATATCATGAAGGTGTCATCAGTGAAATTGAACCAAGTGAGAACTTTGTGATTCTGGGTGGTTAGGAAGGATTCCACTAGATGTTGCATGAACACATTGGCATAGGATGGCACAATGAGGGTGCCCATTGACATACCCCAAATTTGTTTGTAGGTGATGTCTTGAAAGGAGAAGTAATTGTGGGTGAGGATATAGTTGGTCATGGTGACGAGGAAGGAGGTTGTAGGTTTGGAATTCATTGGGGGCTCAGAAACATAGTTTTCTATAACGGCAAGGCCATGGACTTTAGGGATGTCAGCTTAAATGGAGGTGGCATCAATTATAATGAACAGGGCACTGCTTGGTACTGGAACAGGAACTCAAGAGAGTCAGTGTAATTGGCTGACAGTGTTGGTCTATGTGAGCAGAGATTCTCTCAGTGGGGGCACAGTAACTAGCCACAATGGGACATCATAGCTGGTTGGGTTTATGGGCTTCAGGAAGCATGTAGATGATAGGATGCAGGGTGAGGTACGGGTGAGGAGAGAGAAGACTTCAGGGAGAGTTTCTTTCTGTGATGGGCCTAAGTACTTGACTGGAGATCCTGCTGGATTTCTGGAATGGGGCCACTGTTGCAGGGTTCGTAGGCAAACAAGTCTGACTGCTGGTAGAGTCCTTCCGCAAGGCAATCCTTGTGGTTCAAAACCACAGAGGTGGAACCTTTGTTAGCAGATAGGATTGTTATGTTGGGATCAGTTATTAAGTAGTGGTTTGTGGTTCTTTCCACAGTTGTAGCATTAGTTTGCATAATAAGGGACTTGGGGAATGATGGTGAAACTGGGATTGGGTTTAAGAAATTCTGAAAAGTTATCAGGGGTTGATCTGCGGCATAAAAATGAGCATAAGGATTATGGTTGGATGGAGGAGTGAACTGTGTCAAGCAGGGTTCAACACTGGTCTTTGGTTGAGTCTGTTTGGTAGGGTTGGTGACGAGAAAGTTTTTCCGCTGCTGGGACTGGAAGAAAAACAGAAGATCCTTACAAGTCCACCATGATTGAATTTGGGAGTGGTGTAAAATGTAAGGCCTTTGGAAAGGACTGACACTGATGTGGGACTGAGGCTCTTGGAAGAAAGGTTCAGACCTATTTTTGAGGTCTTTTTAGGCTCCAGAATGTGTGCGGTGGTGGGAGGAAGTTTTTGAGCGTAGGGTGAATGTAGTAGGGGGGGGGGGGGGGTTGTCAGCCATGAGCGGATGTGGGGTAGTTTTGGAGGCTGTTGTAAATGTGATGGGTAGTGGTAGGCCAAGGTGGGTGTACAAGGTGAATAAGTTGGAGAGTTTTATGAGGTGGTGTTGCACATGCTATTCTAGTTACTACACAGTATGCTCACCCATACCCACTCACTCATTGCTCCTAACCCCCTACCTCACGACTCATATCCCTGCAATAGATGTAGATGCAAGACCTGTCTCATACATCCTCCCATCACCACCTACTCCAACCTAGTCACATGTATCACTTATACCACTGAAGGCAGGGCTATCTGTGAAACCAGTCATGTTTTCTATAAGCTAAGCTTTGACCACTGTGCTGCATTTTACATTCTATGTGGGCATGACAACCAACAAGCTGTCTGTCTGCATGAATGGCCACTGCCAAACAGTGGCCAAGAAACAGCTGGACCACCCAGCTGCTCAGCAATCTGTCCAACACAATGTTCTTCATTTAAATGACTGTTTTGTAGCCTGTGACAACTGGATCCTTTCTACCAACACCAGCTTTTCTGAACTATGCAGGTGGGAACTCCCCCTGCAGTATATCCCACATTCCCATGACCCTACTGGCCTTAAGCTTTCCTGTTCCCACTCCAGCACTACACATCCTTCTATTCCATCAATGCACCCTCAGTCTTTTTTACTTCTTTACTTTCCCACTTCTGGCCCTCCCCCCCCCCCCCCCCCCCCCTCTGCCAATCATCTGAGTCTCATTCCCTGGTGCAGCCTACCCTCCCCCTTACCCCCACCACCCAAATTACTTCTTCTTTCATGCAGTGGTGCTTGCTGTCTGGCCTTGGCAACCACAGATGGTGGTCATGTGTCTGTGAGTTTTGTTTGCATGAACGTCTGCACATATGTCATCCAATTCAGAGGAAAGCCTTTGGCCAAAAGCTTACTTGTTTAGCAGTCTTTTTGCTATGTCTGTCTGCAACTCAACTTCTCCACTATATGCTGAGTGGCGACCTATTCTTTTAATAGTGTTGTCAGAAGCTATATATTGTTTTATAAGATAGTGGCAACAACATTGATGTAGAAAAATAAGCAGTTTACAAATGCACACTTCACATTCATTGTTGAGGCAAAGTCTCATGTCTCTCTAAATGTTAATACTTTGTGGATCAAGCCTGAGCATAGATCAGGCCACAACTTTTTGTTAAAAAGATCATGTCTGAGTATAGATTGGGCCATGATTTTCTCAATGCATGAGCCTTCTGTCACTCAAAAACTGGGCTAATTGCATATGAGAGAAGTATATAGAGATCTCACTGTGTGTTCCTTCATTGCTGCTGCTTTCTGTTGTCAACATTAATGAATGTAGCACCTGCTGTAATGAACGGCCAAGCTAATATGACTGCACTGATATAATTCTGTGACAAATATGACATGTTTGCTGAGTGAGACTTAAATTTTAGAAGTTTAAGAGGAAGGAACAGCACAATAATGTACCTTGCTCTTTTTCTTTCGAATGATAATTATACTTTCTCTCATTATTATTTTAAAATTTGTGTACTATCAAAGAATTAAAATAAATATCAGAAATAAATCTTGAAGACTGTCATTTTTTAGTATGCATTACTCTTGAAGATAGGTCAGTTACGTATGTGACAGTAATGTGAAATGTGATTTATTAGTCTCATTACGTACATTGTATAGATCATATGATCTGTTGTACAGGAGACATGTCAAGTTTAGCAAAAATATAATGAATAATGATTTACAGAAATACATTTCACACTATTTTTAATAATAATGCCAATAAATACAACACTAGAATGCTTACTATAAATTAACAGTTTACCAATTTCTTTTGTTATACACAGACAACACTGCAATATTAGCTATAGATTTTTATTGTTCAAAGTGTCAGACTATCTTTCATGAATTCTTCAATGGGGTAGTAATATCTCTCTATTAAAATATTTTGGAGTAAAATTTTCAGCGAACCAATATCCATTGTTAATATCTTTCTTACTTTTAATTTGTTATATATTTCTAGCCCCATGTACAGTGGTGTCTGAGCATAAATCTTTAAGTAACGTGAAGGAAATTTGAAGTTTTTTGTGTGATGAGTACCATAGCTATACTTAAAAATAGAACTTTTCAAGATCATGTTGATTATTATATAGTAAAATCAAAATTTTAAAGATGTACAATGAAGTAATTGTTAGTATTTTTAATTTCTTGAACAATGGGCAACATGACTCATTTTTGTGGGCAGCACACATTTCTAATGGTTTTCTTCTTGTACTGCTTCTAGAGTTTCCCCAAAAAATTATGTCATACTGAATAACAGATTCAAAATAACTAGAGTAGACTGTCTTTCTTGTGTCCATTAGAATGGCACCAGATAAAATAAATATTGAAAACGCTATGGAATTTAATTTATTTATCAGGAGTCTATTTGTGTCTTCCAGATTAAGCTTTTATCAAGCATCAATATTTAATGGTAAATCATTTATATACAACAAGAACAGCTAAGGACCCAGTACTGAACCCTGTGGAAGTCCTTTCGAAATAGTTTTCCATTCGGAGTGGTGGTTAACTGAATTTGATGTTAAAATAACTCTTTGTTTCCTTTCTGTCAGGTAAGAGATGAACCACTGTAATGCAGTATCTTCGATCCCATAGCTCTTCAGTTTGTAAAGTTATAATGAGTGGTTCACTGAGCCAAAGGCTTTCATTAGATCACCGAATATTCCTGAGTGGTCTTGTGATGAGCTTATTTTTTCTGTATATTCTCTGATGTCATTTATGGTGCTTTTCCCTCTTTGAAATCAAACTGATTTTTACAAATAATGTCATTTACTGTAAGGGAATTTTCTAGCTGTTTTGCCACAAGTTTTTCAAATATTTTAGAAAAAACAGGAAGGAGAGAAATAGGCCAGTAGCTTTTCATATCTTCTGGTGATCCCTTTTTAAATAATGGCCTAATCTCTGCATATTTTAGGACATCTGGGAAAGACCAATGTTCAAAAGACTGGTTTGCAATAATAGTCAGTGGGTATGAAATAATATGGCATACTCCCTTGATTACCATGGAAGGTATTCCATCCTATCCAGCTGAATTTTTGTTTTTTAATTATAATATTGTATTTTCCACATCCCTCTTAGTGATTTTTCTGAATTTTTTAAAAGAAAAGTTTTTTATGTTATCTCTATGGCTGAAAATTATATTGTACTGATGAACTGTCATGTCTACATCAGATTTTTCTATATTGCTTTAAGTAATGGCATAAATACCAGTTTCATGGGATTGATATTCTTCGTGGCTGGTCTCTGAAGTGTTAACTTCCAACCACTGGTTTCTTATCTCAAAATATATAACTTTCATTGTTGAATATATAAGCACCTATTTTTGAATCACTAGAAAGATGATTCTCAGGCAGTAATAGGTCCACTTGCCAGATCCTCTTCAATTTCTACTATTGTTACAAACACCAATAAATTCATGTAAGCCAATCAGAAAAGAAATCCACTGTGGCTGTCTAACAGAAATATCCACTGGTTTTAAATAGACGCATCAACACTGATTCAGAACAATAAGCAGTTTATGAACACAAGCCTCACATGCATTGTTCAGTCAAGTACTCATGCTGACCAAAATACTAATTTCCAACCATTGATTCCTTATCTCAAAAGATACAGTATGGAAATTTTCTACCAATTGAATAATATCAATTCTGAAGGAATGGGTCATCCTTTATGCCCTCTAGATTCATGTTAATAATGTATAGATTAGGTACATTGTAGGTATATTTTTTGCCAATGTAGTATAATAATCTGTTGTATGAAATGTCACTGATGTACAGAGAATACAAACATGAGAGCTATTGAAACTTCCTGGCAGATTAAAACTGTGTGCTGGACCGAGACTCGAACTCGGGACCTTTGCCTTTCGCGGGCAAGTGCTCTACCAACTGAGCTACCCAAGCATGACTCACGCCCCATCCTCACAGCTTTACTTCTGCCAGTACCTCGTCTCCTACCTCCCGAGTTCGAGTCTTGGTCCGGCACACAGTTTCACAGTTTTAATCTGCCATATCAGCACACACTCCTCTGCAGAGTGAAATTCTCATTCATGAGAGCTATTGATTGAACATGTTAACAGCTGTCTATCGCGTTTCAATGCATTCCAAACACACTGGTTGGAGATGCTGGTGGTAGGAGTCATGTGTGCGTGAGGTGTGCTTTTTTGTGTGATTGCATGTGTGTGTTTTCTTTGCTGCAGAAGGCTTTGGATGAAAGCTATACTGTGTAACAGCCTTTTTTGTTGTGCCTGTCCAGAACTCAATGTGTCATCTTTACAGTGAATAGCAATCTGTCCTTATTGATACTTTATGACACAATAAGCAACTTTCTAGTGTAGAATACTCACTGGAATTGTGAAAAATTATATTTCAGGAGCAGACAAAAGAAATCAAAGATAAAGAAATTCCAATTAAAAAAGAAATTGCAGAAGTACGGAAAAGTAATAAAAAACTACTACTGCCACTCCGTGAAGCAGAAACAACTGCAGCTGATCGCATTCGCCGAATGAGTCATTATGAAAAAGAAAAGTTGTCATTAAAGGTAAGCTGTCTGTAAATTCTCCAATAAATTTGCTTGAGGAATTTTTAATGTTCTTACAGAACATAACAGTGATGGCAAACTGATCTCTACAAATGTACCTACAATCAAATAAAAATAGAACTAGTTTTCCATTACTTAATGATAGTGAAAGATGACAAGTATTCTAGCTATTCGAAACAGATGTGACAGCAACTGGCAGTACAGGGGAAGGGGAGGAGTTAAGATGGAAAGATATGTAGGTCTTGTGAGATGCAAAACAACAGATTGAGGAAAATCATCTTTGTAACATTTTATGTAATTCTTTTAAGTAAAAATCATTTGATCTTTACTTGTTCAGTCCTTAGATTTCTGTATTCTGTTTCTTCCTACATTAATTCATGTACCATATTCCATAGGAAAGATAATAAATAACAATGAGAATTTGAAATAAGTCAAGGCATACGCATGTAGAGATGTTGCCTAGCTTTGGTTAATTTCTTTAGTAAAGATTCCACTGAGGATTGGTCACACTACATTAGCTACTGACAACTTGTTCTTCACCCTAAATACTTTTCTTAGTTTTAATGTTAAGTTTATGTGACAATAATGGTGAAATGTTGGCTACATAACATGCCAAGAGTTTGAATCATAAAAGTAAATTAATATATAATAGAAGGATAACCAATGGATCTTTCATTGTGTTTTCACTGTACTGAAAGGGATTCCAGGATGCTAATTCACTTTGCATACTTTCAGTTCATCCTATTTTACAGAATTGTCTCATGTGACAGGTTAATTTAAAGAATATGTTATGAATTATTTAGGGTTACAGAGATAGCTGCAGAAGTGCTGCATCATCAGTGTATGCACAAACAAAAGCTAAAGATGTGACTTCTGAAATTTTCCCGGCATATTTCTTCTTCTAATAATTTCCGGGTATGCAGCCGGATCCCGTCGACATTCTGCCACGATATTTCGGCCCAGAGACATCCGGCCATCATCAGGTGAGTACACAACTACTGAAGAGCCCAGGTGCAGTCGCGGTATTTATGCTGAATCTCGCGCATGTGAAATGTACTGGCATCCTACAGCGCATGCGTCAGGTGTTGACATGCGCAGCATAGCCGAGTTGTATGTGCTGCCCTCGGTGGTGGAAATAAAGGTTCATCTAGTCATTGAGTATCGAATGACACTGTCGATTCCGCTGTGATTGTATAATTTTAATAACAGGATTCCAATTTTTATCCAGCTGAAAGCCGTTGTCACGATTTATAAGATTATTGGCAAGACGTATTTCCACTGATTCCTTGATTACGGAATCCCAAAAACCGGAAACCGGGGATAAAATTTTTGTTAATTGTATACAATGTAACAAAAAAAAAAAATTTTATCCCCGGTTTCCGGTTTTTGGGATTCCGTAATCAAGGAATCAGTGGAAATACGTCTTGCCAATAATCTTATAAATCGTGACAACGGCTTTCAGCTGGATAAAAATTGGAATCCTGTTATTAAAATTATACAATCACAGCGGAATCAACAGTGTCATTCGATACTCAATGACTAGATGAACCTTTATTTCCACCACCGAGGGCAGCACATACAACTCGGCTATGCTGCGCATGTCAACACCTGACGCATGCGCTGTAGGATGCCAGTACATTTCACATGCGCGAGATTCGGCATAAATACCACGACTGCACCTGGGCTCTTCAGTAGTTGTGTACTCACCTGATGATGGCCGGACATCTCTGGGCCGAAATATCGTGGCAGAATGTCGACGGGATCCGGCTGCATACCCGGAAATTATTAGAAAAAGCTAAAGAGCTTCACTTTGCTAGCTTTCAGAATGAAATTCTTTTCTTGAGCTGTAAGAGATGCACACACACACACACACACAAAAACACACACACACACACACACACACACACACACACTCACTCACTCACTCAGTCACTCACATGCACATGCCTGTCTCCCTACATAATGCTCATTCGACTGGCCCACAGTGAGTGTACTGAGGTAAGGCATGGTGCAGTGTGGGATGGGGTGAGGGAAGGAGAGAGGCAGGAGGTAGGGAGGATGTTGGGGAGAATAATCTAGTGGCTCATGGGAGAATGGGGATTTGTCTGTGGGCTACCTAGGTGTACAGGTAGAGGGGGCAGATGGCAAACAGCTGAGCACTTGATTTCACAGACTAGGGCATGAGATGGCAGCACACAACTAGCTGACATGTATCGGGTGGGGCACCCTTCTATGCCAACCTTTCCATAAGCCACCTAGAGGAAACATTCCTAGCTTCCCTAAACCCCAAACCCCTGGTCTGTTTCAGATTTATTGATGACATCTTTATAATCTGGACCCAAGGGTGAGACACTTTATCCTCATTTCTCTCTTAACCACTTCTCCTTGTCCTCCTCTACCAGTCATGCCACCCTCCTAGATATCAATCTCCTCCTCTCAGATGGCACATCTCAATCCACATTGAGCCCCCTAATCACCAATAGTACCTGCACTTTGATAGCTGTCAGCCCTTTCACACCAAAAAATCCCTCCCATACATCCTCACCACCTGTGGTGGAAGCATCTGCAGTGATGAGAACTCCCTCAGCCAGTATGTTGAAAGCCTCACAAAGGCCTTCACAGACAGGCAATTCCCCCCAGACCCACTACACAAACAGGTCTCCCGTGTGCCATATCCTCACACACACCTGATCCTCATATTCACCCCAAGAACCAACCACAAAGATGTGCCCCCCCCCCCTTGCCAACACTCAGTATCACCTGAGACTGGAACCACTGAACCATGTCCTTTGTCAGGGCTTTGATCATCTATAATCATGCCCTGAAATGAGGTACATCCTACCCAAGATGCTTCCACCCCCTCCCAGAGTGGTGTTCCACTGCTCATCCAACTTCCACAACATCCTATCCATCCCTATTTCACTCACACTCGAGTTCCCTGCTGCAGAAATCATATTATTGTGGAAGACCCAGATGCAAGACCTGCCCTATCCATCCACCCAACACCTGATACTCGAGTACCATCACAGGCTTATCCTACCCCATCAGAATCTGGGCCACCTGTCAAAGCAGCCATGTTAAATACCAGCTCTGATACAACCACTGCACAATGTTTTACATCTGTATGATAACTAACCAATTATCAACCAGAATGAATGGCCACTATGAAATTGTTGCCAAAAAGAAGGTGGACCACACAGTGGCATAGCAAGCAGCAGAGCACAACATGCAATATTCCAGTGGCTGCTTCACAGTCCATGCCATCTGGAGCCCCCCACCCTACCAGCTTTTCTCTGCTGCACAGATGGAAGCTATCCTTACAGTACATCCTTTGCTTCCGTAACCTCCCAGATCTAAACCTAAGGTAACTCACAGTCCCCCCCCCCCCCCCCAACAGTGTGTGTGTGTTTTGTGTGTGTGTGTGTGTGTGTGTGTGTGTGTGTGTGTGTGTGTGTGTGTGTGTGTACATTCATAATCCCTTTCCCATTACCCCTGCCCAATATGTGTCAGCTAGTTGTGCGCTGCCATCTCATGTCCTAGTCTGTGAAATCGCATACTCAGCCGTCTGCCACCTGTCCCTTCTACCTGCATCACTAGCTAGCTCACTGATGACTACCCACTCTCCCATGAGCCACTAGACACTTTCCCCCAACCTCCTCCTTGCCTCCTGCCTCTCTCTATCCCTCACTCCACCCCAACCTGCACCCTCACCTCATCCCAGCACACTCACTGTGGGCCAGGAAAGAAATGGCAGTGGAACGAGCACAATGTAGGGAGACAAATGTTTGCATGTGTGTGTGTGTGTGTGTGTGTGTGTGTGTGTGTGTGTGTGTGTGTGTGTGTTTGTCTGCATGTTTCTCCTACAGCTTAGAAAAGGAATTTTATTCCAAAAACTAGCAAAATGAAACTCTGTACCTTTCGTTTGAGTGTCTGTTGATAACACAGTGCTTCTGCCTTTCTGTGCGTCAACTCTTTATTCCTAAATGATTCATTAATCTCAACCAGAACATCCTGTGCAATATAAATAAAGTATTATTTTGACAAAACTTAGCAGTAAGAATCCTGAGTAAAGTAAATAGACACTCATAGAGGCCTCTTCATAAATATCATCTGAATGATCTCTCTAAGAAATTATTGAAATATTTTTATGTTGCAACTGACAACATTCTTTTCCAAAAATATTTCTTGATTTTAATATGACTTTATAGCCCAGTACTCACATGAAAAAACTACTTTCAACCTAATAAACCATGTCTTAGATATTGTAGACAGTCACACAGAAATCTATGGATCTAACAAAAGCACTGGATGTAATTGATCATACTGTTCTGAGAAAATGTGAATGATGTGATACAAGAAGCCTGCCAAATGACTAGATTATATTGTATTTGAGACATTACATATAAAGTACATGGAAGGAAATGAATTACAGTTTTTTTTAATACAAAAATGATTTTTTAAAAGAAAAAAATACATAAATTACTTTTTCCACTCTCCACAAATCACAGACCTTGCCATTGGTGGGGTGCCTTGCGTGCCTCATTGGTGCCGATAGCCACACCACAAGTGCAACCACAACAGAGGATTATCTGGTGAGAGGCCAGACAAACATGTGGTTCCTGAAGAGGGGCAAAAGACTTTTCAGTAGTTGCAGGGACAACAGTGTGGATGACTGACTGATCTGACCTTGTAACATCACTCAAAATGGCTTTGTTGTGCTAGTACTGTGAAGGGCTGAAACGAAGGAGAAGCCACAGCCATAATTTTTCCTGAGGCCATGCAGCTCTACTGCATTGTTAAATGATGATTGCATCCATTTGGGTAAAATATTTCAGAAATAAAATAGTCCCCCATTTGGGTCTCTGGGTGGGGTCTACTCAGGAGGATGTTTTCTTCAGGAGAAACAAAACTGGCATTCTGTGGACTGGAATTCAATAGTGGGAAAAAGGAAGAAGGAAAAACTGTACCTGAATATGAACTGGAAGAAGGGAATGAAAGAGGAAGCTGCCTGGTAGAAGCTCCACAGAGCATTATTCAATTGTAACTAACATTTGGTTTAAGTATCATGAAGGAAGGCTGTATTTGCAGAAGAGACTTAGAGACACTGGAAGTTTTCAGACTGATTGTATAAACGTAAGACAGAGATTCCGAGAGCTGATTTTAAATTGCAAAATAATCCCAGTGGAGATGTGGACTCTAGCCACAATTTATTGGTTATGAACTGTATATTAAAACTACAGAAATTGCAAAAAGGTAGGAAATTAAGGAGGTGGCACCTGGATTGTTTGAAAGAACCAGAGGGAGGATGTTGAGAGTTTCAGAGGGAGCTTTAGGCAGTAACTGACTAGGACAGGTGAAAGGAATACAACAGAAGATGAATGGGGTGCTTGGAGAGATGGAATAGTGAAGGGAGCAAAGGATCGAAAGGTAAAAAGCCAAGGCCTAATAGAAATAACACAGGAGATACTGAATTTAACTGATGAAAGGCACAAATATAAAACTGCAGCAAATGAAGCAGGGGAAAGGGAATACAAATGCCTAAAAAATGAATTTGACTGAAAGTGCAAAATGGTTAAGCAGGAATGGACAGAGGATAAATGGAAGTATTTACAAACATATTTCACTAGGGGAAAGACAAATACTGCTTACAGGAAAATTAAAGAGGTCTTTAGTGGGAAAAACCAGTCCTAAGCTAAGAAGGGAGGTCTGAAAAGGAAAGCTGTAGTGTCTGTACAAGGGAGATTAACTTGGAGGCAATATTACAGAAATGGAGGAGGATGTGGATGAAGATAAGATGGAAGATACAATTCTGTGAGAACAAGCTGGCAGATCACTGAAGGATCTAAATCAAAACAAGGCTCTAGGAGTAGATGACATTCTGTCAGAGATACTGTCAGCCTCAGGTGAGTGAGCCATGTCAAAACTCACCTGTCTGGTGTGCAAGATGTATGTTACCAGCAAAATACCATCAGATTTCAAGAAGAATGAAAACAATTCCAGAGAAAACAGGTGCTGCCAGGTGTGAATACTGCTGAACTGTCAGTTTAATTAGTCATGGCTGCAAAATACTAACACAAATTCTTTTTAGAAGAATGGAAAAAGTGGCAGAAGCTGACCTTGGGGAAGATCATTTTAGACTCCAGAAGATTAGATGGGTAGATCACGAAACAAATGAGAAGGTATTGAACAGAACTGGGGAGAAAAGATATTTATGACACAACCTGACCAGAAGGAGGGATCAGTTGACAGGGCACATTCTGAGACATCAAGGGATCACCAATTTAGTGTTGCACAAAGGAATGGGAGGTAAAAATTATAGAGGGAGACCAAGAGATGAATACAGTAAACAGATTCAAAAGGATGTAAGTTGCAGCAGTTATTTGGAGATGAAGAGGCTTGCACAAGGCAGAGTAGCATGGAGAGCTGCATCAAACCAGTCTACAGACTGAAAACCACAATAAAAACAAATTACTTTTCCTCATGTCAGGTATTGAGATCCAGTGCTATTTGTGGATGACACGTCTATTGATCAAATAGGAGAGTGATGATGTCCCTGTAACTGCAAAAGATATCATGAAAGTAGTGTATCAGTGGTATACCAGAAACAGGCTAGTAGCAAACCCCTGTATATTGTATCCATGAATCTCCATACACAGCAAAATTAAAGTGCAGTACAACAAATAATATGTAAGTTAATGATAAAAAATAAATTAAGTCATGGTTATATATTTTACAGCATTACATATTTGTTACATTAAGCATTTAAGAATACAAATAATTTAAATTTTGGCTTGTGAATAATTCCATATACACTTTTCTGACACATGGAAATATTTACAAATTTGAAATTTTGACCCTCATAGTTTTTGTTCTTTATAAAAATGAAGAAAACATTTCCTTTTATTTGTGATAAGCAAATTAACATGACAGTTCTGGCAGGTTACTGATGGATTTCCTTTGCAGTTTGGTATTTTTCTTTCACCTCTCTTCCCGATACAATTGACCAGTGCCCAACTTTGTCCTGATGAAGAGGCTTTGATGCATGCCCTACTTTCTTCTTCTTTGTGTATTCAGTATCTACATTTTTTGATGGGACTTACTCCTCTAGCATTACCTTTCCTCAACAGCAGTTGTTGATAGCAGCATTATTTTTTGAATTTTGGACAACAGTATTATCCCGGTTACTTTTCTGAAAACTTTCATATAATTTTATACACAGTATGATATATTCCAAGCTAAAATTTATGAAAAGGAATTACTTTACAAAATATTTTAGTTTTGATGTTAAAATTGGTAAGTACTAGTTCTGAATGTACAGTTAAAATTATTTTTTTAGAAACATTTGAAATTACAAAATATTTGAACGCTTAAAATATCTATTATTAATTAAACAATCCTGTATTGTTTACTATGTTTATTTCTGGATTAATTTATGAAATAATAATTGAAATTAATAATGTAACAGAAACAAGTAGAATTTCACTTGTTAAGAAAAGTTGTAAACCCTTTGGAACATTGTTATTTTCACAGAATGTGGGAGTTGTAAGCATGCCTCTGATGTGATCGGACATATTTTTGTATTTTTGTGTGAACATTGTAATTTTGGCTTCGTTAATGTGAAAAATAAAAATACAGTATGTATAATAAAACGTAAGAAAAAGCTGCAGCAACAATCTTCAGATTTATTTAGTTCAAACCAACGATGAGGAACTGATGTGACACTTTTCAGCTTCAAGAATCAGACCCCTAGAGAAGAAGAACTGGAGCCAACTCAGCATGACCAGCTTAAGTAAACTAGAAGTTTAATTGTAATTTTTGCTGCTCTCAAATCTTCATAAAAGACATTGTGTAATGTGGACTATAGATGGAAGAAGGAAGGAGGGGTTGGATTACAAGTGTGGACATTTTCTGTGTTTCATTGACTAATAATTAAGTTTTGTCTGTTGCAGAAATTGTTTTATTTTGTTGATTTTGTAAATTTATGTATGAATAAATTTTCCGGAGCAATACTGAAAGCTGCCCAACAAAAGATCTTCATACCAACAGTGACAATGCCCTACCAATAATGATGAACCGGATTGAATGAAAGTGAAGAGAGCTTCACAACTACAACCAGGGACATCAAAAAGCAAAGTTAAGTACAGATTATTTGTGAAGTTAATTTGTGTGTGGATTTGTGTGGCAACTAATAATCAGTTAACAGAAATATAAACAGATAATGATAGCAAATTTGTTTCACTACAAACACAATTAAATGACTCGAAAACTGGAAACAATACTCAAATGGACAGGGGACAAGATCAAATAGGTCAACTTAGTAATAATGTTTCAGAGTTAAAAAATGAGTTGTCAGAGAGTTTAAGAAGAAAGAGTTGATGATTTAGAAAATAAATTTATTGTTTTAAAAAATGAGTTTGTAATTGAGTCAGCAAAACAATCAAAGAATGTTGATGACTTCAGAGTTGAACAGAAGGCCATAGCAGAAAAACTATGTTAGTTGGGAGCTACCACCCAACAAACTGTCACCAGTTTAAAGCAAAAAATTTAAAATGTATAAAACAATATGCAAACTAATGTAACTGTTTTAGACCAAAAAATTTCAGCAGATCAGGAAAGTTGTACTAACAAAAATCTGTATGTAAACAATGGTATTGCATGGTCCAACACTCCTATCAAACATTTTCCATCAGATAATTTACATCCAGTGGATTTTCTGCACCACTGCAGAGATAGTTTTGTGTCATGCATAAATATAAATAAAAAAATTAAATTTCTTAAAACATTTTTTGAAGGTGAAGCTCTGTTAAGGGTAAACTTAAATTTAAGTCAGTGGGAAACACATCAGAGTTTCAAGAAAAGTTTTTTAAATAAATTTTGGTCAGAAGCAGAACAGGGGAGAATCAAAAATGAATATTTGAATGGTCCTAATTATTGGGATAGGGATGGCACTTTTAAAGAGTTTTGTTAGAACCAACTTAAAAAATTAGCACATTTTGGCAAAACATTTGACGAAATGACCTTGACTGATGCACTTAAAAGGAGAGTACCAGAAAGATTGCAAGGGGATTTGGTACATGGACCAAATGATTGTCTTGAACAATTTTTATGATATGTTGAATGGCTGGACAGGGCAGTAGAAATAAATATGTACTATAATAATCAGCATGATAAAAATCACAATGGGAGTAATCACAGAAACAGAGATAACAGTAACTTCTATCGGGATCAAAATGTCAATAAACAGAGAAATTTTGAACATCAGCAGGACAAGAATAATGGGGATGGCTATAGGCATTTTAATAGAAGATACAGTCATAGAAGTAACTACTCAGGAAACAACAGTTCTCCTCAATGGAGGTCCACATTTTTGGGGTGAGGAAACACAATAGGAACATTACCCCTAAGTTACACTTACAATTAAACAATAACAACACTGTTAATGATATGGCACATGTTTCTGAAATTGAACAGAAGGAATATCAGATTTTTTGTTTACATTTTTATCAAAAGTTTTGGGGTACTATGTTTAATTATGGTGACGTAGGTGCTAATTTCAAACCTGAATGTGAGAGCAGTGGGAATTTTGATGTAGTATGTATTACTGATTTCTTCTCTTTGTTGGAAAACAGTGTTGTTGATGTATGTAAATCAGATGATGAATGCATTGGATCAGAACTAGTCTGAGACTAGTTGCTTATTACAAATGAATTTAGGTGAGGTAAGTGACTTTTATGGAGATGAGACTTCTATTGTCAGTGATGTTGTTGATGAAGTAATTGTGCAGGCCCATGATGATGATGAATATCAGGTATTTGTGGAGTTTAAGAACAATGAAGTTTCCGAGTTATTTGTGAATGATGGTGACACTACAGGTAAGGTAAGTGATGTATGTGATACTGAAAGTGAGGGTCATGGAATACGAGTCCAGTCAAAACAGTTTTTCATTAATGTCATACAGAGTAATGATGCGAAGAGTAAACGTAAGGTATCAGTGAGCTTAGAGAATAAAGGTAAAAACTTTTTGGAGTTTGTTTGGGACCAGATTGACGATAACATAGATAAAGGTGCATTCTGGAATAAGTTAGCTGTGGTTAGTCAGAATTTGTATCCCAAATGGTGAACTGAAGTGAAAGAGGATCTAAGCAGAAAGTGTAATTTTGACGGTAATGTGTTTTGTGTCCCTTTTGTAATAAGTGATGTTAGTTGTGCCATGGAATCTATTCATTGTGTTCAATCCTTACCTGACAACATGAGTAATCAAAGTAATGTTACGATATCTGTGAAATTGATAAAACCTTGTGAAGACAGTTTGGATGGAGCATTTCATGAAACTGAAAGTGATCTTTTGCATGAAGTGTCTGACAACAGAGAGGCTGATTCAGATTTTGGGTGTCCTTACATTAAAATTAAGATTGATCAGTGGGAAGGAAACTGTTTGATTGATACAGATAGGTCAATTTGTGGTATATCTGAACAGTTCAGAGACAAGATCAAGTATAGTAAAAATTTTGCGGAAATATCTATTGCAGGTGTAAGGATAAGAGGAACTACAGGTAAGCAAAGCAAATTGGTAAAACCTCAGGTACTTTTAACTTTTAGTATAGAAGATAAGACCTGTAGACATGGATGCTTAGTGATTCCTAGTCTGGAAGAAAATATAATTCTCAGTATGGATTGGACAGTGAAAGTTGAGGCTTGTTTTGGATGGGTGCTAAAGAATTGTTTGTTTTGGAACCTAGAGGTAATACTTATGTGAAATCTAATTTCTATATTTTAAACTGTGGGAAAAGTTGTAACTATTTGCAAACCATTGTGAACCAAGATGAGTACCAGACATTTTATGATGATATAAATTTTGATGAGACTGAGGTTCAGGATTTTGAAAGTGTAGAAGATTCTAAAGTGATGGAAGCTAAAACTCTTAATGACCAACAAAAGGAACAACTTAGGAATTTGTTATTTGAGTTAAGAAATGTGTTCAGTAAAAGAACAGGGAAGTAAAAGGCTATCAGAGCATGCTTCACTATATAGATCATTAACCTTTCTTTCTCAGGCCATATAGTGTACCATTTTCAAAAAGGAAAGATTTAGAGAAAGAAATTCAGATAATGGAAATATGGGGAGTAATTGAGAGAAGCAGGAGTGCTTACAATAATCCTTTGGTTGTGTTAAGTAAGAGAAATGGCCATGTGAGAATTGTTTTGGACTCTAGACATCTTAATAAGTTTCTTATCAGAGAGAATGATCATCCTGAGAACATGGACGAGCTGTTACAAAAATTTAATTGTGTAAAATCCATGAGTAGTTTGGACTTGACCTCTGGATTTCACAAAATCCCACTGGAAATTAATTCTTGAAAGTATACTGCATTTTTGTATGGAGGTGTTTTCAATACTGTGTGGTGCCATTTGGGCTAAATGTATCTGTAACTGAACTCATAAAAGCTCTGGATTCTGTCTTGGGAAGTAAAGTGAGTGCAAAATTAATTGTATGTGTCAATGACATTAAAGGTCACCGAAAAGACTTGGGAAAAACATTTGGATCTGTTAAGAGATGTTTTTTTCAAAATTGGACTCATCAGATATGACACTGAAAGCAGGTAAGGGTAAATTTGGTGTGCAAGAAGTAAAATTTTTAGGGCATGTTATGACCGAGGAAGGAATTGCATCTGATAGAGAGAAACTTGGTGCTATTTATAGTTTTTCTGCTCCTTATGGTAAGAAACAGTTTATATGATATTAATGGAAAATCTCATATTAAGATGTGAAACAAAAACTAACAAAGAGATAGAGGGGCTGGCCAGTACTTACCTCAGCTCAGTACAGCCGACAGATACACAAAATACAACAGAAAATTTATGTTCCTAGCTTTTGGAACTTAGTTCCTTCATCATGGAGGAGAGAGGGAAAAGTAAGGGAAGAAGGGAAAGTGGATTCAGTTACTCACAACCCAGGTTATGAAGCAACAGGGAAAGGAAAAGGAAAACAGGGAGGGTAGCAAGGATGGAGGCATGGTTGTCAGAGGGAAGCCAAAGATATTCTACTGTAAGTACTGTGCCAGCTTCAAACCAAAGAGGATGCATACAGAAGTAAAGAGGCATATAGTATAAAGATACACACAACTATGTAGGATGAAAAGATGCGTGAATGGCTAAAGAGGAAAGGGAAAGAGGAGAAGACTGAAGAGTAAATGGGACTGAGGTTGGTTAACGTAGGTTCAGTCCAGGGGGATGGTGGGATGAAAGGATGTGTTGGAGTGCAAGTTCCTGTCTCCGCAGTTCCGAGGGACTGGTGTTGGGTGAGAGAAGCCAAATGGCACATATGGTGTAACAGGTTCCTAGGTCCCTAGAATTATGCTGGAGGGCATGCTCTGCTACTGGGTATTGGACATCTCCTAGGCGGACAGTTCGTCTGTGTCCGTTCATGCGCTCAGCCAGTTTAGTTGTTGTCATACTGATGTAAAAGGCTGTGCAGTGCAGGCATGTCAGCTGATAAATGACTTGTGTTGTTTCACATGTGGCCCTGCCTTGAATTGTGTATGTTTTACCAGTAGCGGGGCTGGAGTAGGTGGTTGTGGGGAGATGCATGGGGCAGGTTCTGCAGCGGGGTAGAGAAGGTAGTCTGGGAATATTGTAGGGTTTGACAAGGATGTTACGGAGGTTAGGGGGGCGATGAAAGGCAACTCTGGGTGGTGTGGGGAGAATTTTGTCAAGGGATGATCTCATTTCAGGGATTAACTTGAGAAAGTCATATCTCTGGTGGAGTAATTTGTTGATGTATTCGAGGCCAGGATAATATTGGGTGACAGGGGGATGCTTCCGTGTGGTCTGAGGGTAGGAACATTGTTGTTGGACAGGGAGGAATGTATTGCTCGGGAGATCTGTTTGTGGACAAGTTCTGTGGGATAGTTGCCTGAGAGGAAGGCACTGGTCAGGTTATTGGTGTAATTGTTGAGGGATTCGTCACTGGAACACATACTTTTGCCACAAATACCTAGGCTGTAGGGAAGGGAATGTTGATGTGGAATTGATGGTAGCTATCAAAGTGAAGGTACTGCTGTTTGTTTGTGGGTTTGATATGGACAGAGGTGTGGATGTGAGCTTCAACAAAATGAAGGTCAACATCCAGGAAGGTGGCTTGGGTTTTGGAGAAGGACCAGGTGAAATTCAGATTCGAAAAGGAGTTGAGGTTATGGAGGAAATTAAGAAGTGTTTCTTCACCATGAGTCCAGACCACAAAGATGTCATCCATAAACCTATACCAGGCCAGGGGAAGCAGCTGTTGGGTCTTCAGGAAAGCCTCCTCCTTGCGGCCCATAAAGAGGTTGGCGTAGGACAGAGCCATCCTGGTTCCCATGGCTGTTCCCCTGATATGTTTGTAGGTCTGACCTTCAAAAGTGGAGTAATTATGGGTGAGGATGAAGTTGGTAAGTGTGATAAGGAATGAGGTTTTTGGAAGATCTTTGGGCGGGCATTGGGAGAGGTAGTGCTCAAGGGCAGAGAGACCGTGGATATGTGAGATGTTTGTGTAAAGGGATGTAGTATCTATGGTGACAAGAAAGGTTTCAGGTGGGAGAGGAGTGGGAATGGATTTGAAGCATTCTAGGAAGTGGTTTGTGTCTTTGATGTAGGATGGGAGTCTGCGCGTGATAGGTTGGAGGTGTTGGTCTACCAGAGCTGAGATATGTTCTGTTGGGGCTTTGAAGCCTGCTACAATAGGACGGCCAGGATGGTTCTCTTTGTATATCTTGGGTAATAGGTAGAAGGTAGGGGTATGTGGCTCAGGTGGAGTGAGTAGGCCTATGGATGTCGTTCTGAGGCCTTGTGAGGGACCTTGGATTTTTAGGATTTTCTGTAGCTCAGTCTGGATGGAGGGAATGGGATCCTGGATAACAGCTTTGTAGGTTAAAGTATCAGAGAGTTGACGCAGTCCTTCTGCCACATACTCCACATGGTCAAGTACCACAGTTGTGGAGCCTTTATCCGCCGAGAGGATGACAATAGAGCAGTCTGTTTTCAGCTTCTTAATGGCATGAGATTCAGCTGGGGCAATGTTGCGTGTTGTCGGGATTTTCTTCAAGAAAGAGCCAGCCGGGGTGGCCGAGTGGTTCTAGGCGCTACATGCTGCAACTGTGCTACTGCTACGGTCGCAGGTTTGAATCCTGCCTCGGGCATGGATGTTTGTGATGTCCTTAGGTTAGTTAGGTTTAAGTAGTTCTACATTCTAGGGGACTGATGACCTCAGAAGTTAAGTCCCATAGTGCTCAGAGCCATTCAAACCATTTTTTTCAAGAAGGACTGGGAGGCAACACTGGATGTGAGGAATTCCTGAAATGTCTGCAAGGGATGGTTTTGGGGGAGGGGAGGAGGATCCCTTTGAGAAGGCAGTCAAAACTGTTCTAGACAGGGTTCAACACTGGGTCTAGTATTTGGGGGCTGTGTTTGGGTAGTGAAGTGATATTTCCAGTTGAGGTTGAGACCTGCACGCATAAATTCAATCACACTGTCCTGGTTAAAGATCTCCTCTCATTCACTTGGAACCTCAACTGGAAATATCACTTCACTACCCAAACACAGCCCCCAAATACTAGACCCGATGTTGAACCCTGTCTAGAACAGTTCCGACCTCCTTCTCAAAGGGATCCTCCTCCCCACCCCCAAAACCATCCCTTGCAGACATTTCAGGAATTCCTCACATCCAGTGTTGCCTCCCAGTCCTTCTTGAAGAACATCCCGACAACCCCCAACATCACCCCAGCTAAATTCCATGCCAATAAGGAGCTGAAAACAGACCACTCTATTGTCATCCTCCCGGCGGATAAAGGCTCCACAACTGTGGTACTTGACCATGTGGAGTATGTGGCAGAAGGACTGTGTCAACTCTCCGACACCTCAACCTACAAAGCTGTTACCCAGGATCCCATTCCCTCCATCCAGACTGAGCTGCAGAAAATTCTAAAAATCCAAGGTCCCTCACAAGGCCTCAGAATGGCTTTCATAGACCTACTCACTCCACCTGAGCCATGTACCCCTACCTTCAACCTATTACCCAAGATATACAAAGAGAACTATCCTGGCCGTCCTACTGTAGCAGGCTTCAAAGCCCCAACAGAATGTATCTCAGCTCTGGTAGACCAACACCTCCAACCTATCACCCGCAGACTCCCATCCTACATCAAAGACACAAACCACTTCCTAGAATGCCTCAAATCCATTCCCACTCCTCTCCCACCTGAAACCTTTCTTGTCACCAAAGATGCTACATCCCTTTACACAAACATCCCACATATCCATGGGCTCTCTGCCCTTGAGCACTACCTCTCCCAATGGCCACCCGAAGATGTTCCAAACACCTCATTCCTTATCACACTTACCAACTTCATCCTCACCCATAATTACTTCAATTTTGAAGGCCAGACCTACAAACAAATCAGGGGAACAGCAATGGGAACCAGGATGGCTCCATCCTATGCCAACCTCTTCATGGGCCGCATGGAGGAGGCTTTCCTGAAGACCCAACAGCTGCTTCCCCTGGCCTGATATAGGTTTATAGATAACATCTTTGTGGTCTGGACTCATGGTGAAGAAACACTCCTTAATTTTCTCCATAACCTCAACTCCTTTTCGAATCTGAATTTCACCTGGTCCTTCTCCAAAACCCAAGCCACCTTCCTGGATGTTGACCTTCATCTTGTTGAAGCTCACATCCACACCTCTGTCCATATCAAACCCACAAACAAACAGCAGTACCTTCACTTTGATAGTTCCCATCCATTCCAAATCAAACGCTCCCTTCCCTACAGCCTAGGTATTTGTGGCAAACGTATGTGTTCCAGTGACGAATCCCTCAACAATTACACCAATAACCTGACCAGTGCTTTCCTCTCAGGCAACTATCCCACAGAACTTGTCCACAAACAGATCTCCTGAGCAATACATTCCTCCCTGTCCAACAACAATGTTCCTACCCTCAGACCACACGGAAGCATCCCCCTGTCACCCAATATTATCCTGGCCTCGAATACATCAACAAATTACTCCACCAGAGATATGACTTTCTCAAGTTAATCCCTGAAATGAGATCATCCCTTGACAAAATTCTCCCCACACCACCCAGAGTTGCCTTTCATCGCCCCCCTAACCTCCGTAACATCCTTGTCAAACCCTACAATATTCCCAGACTACCTTCTCTACCCCGCTGCAGAACCTGCCCCATGCATCTCCCCACAACCACCTACTCCAGCCCCGCTACTGGTAAAACATACACAATTCAAGGCAGGGCCACATGTGAAACAACACAAGTCATTTATCAGCTGACATGCCTGCACTGCACAGCCTTTTACATCAGTATGACAACAACTAAACTGGCTGAGCGCATGAACGGACACAGACGAACTGTCCGCCTAGGAGATGTCCAATACCCAGTAGCAGAGCATGCCCTCCAGCATAATTCTAGGGACCTAGGAACCTGTTACACCATATGTGCCATTTGGCTTCTCTCACCCAACACCAGTCCCTCGGAACTGCGGAGACGGGAACTTGCACTCCAACACATCCTTTCATCCCACCATCCCCCTGGACTGAACCTACGTTAACCAACCTCAGTCCCATTTACTCTTCAGTCTTCTCCTCTTTCCCTTTCCTCTTTAGCCATTCACGCATCTTTTCATCCTACATAGTTGTGCTTACCTTTATACTATATACCTCTTTACTTCTGTATGCATCCTCTTTGGTTTGAAGCTGGCACAGTACTTACAGTAGAATATCTTTGGCTTCCCTCTGACAACCATGCCTCCATCCTTGCTACCCTCCCTGTTTTCCTTTTCCTTTCCCTGTTGCTTCATAACCTGGGTTGTGAGTAACTGAATCCACTTTCCCTTCTTCCCTTACTTTTCCCTCTCTCCTCCATGATGAAGGAACTAAGTTCCAAAAGCTAGGAACATAAATTTTCTGTTGTATTTTGTGTATCTATCGGCTGTACTGAGCTGAGGTAAGTACTGGCCAGCCCCTCTATCTCTTTGTTAGAGTTTAGAATTATGCACTTGAGAGGTATGAAAGAGCAAAAAGACATCTTGAAAATTTTCAGAGACATCCACAGGTATCAAAATGATGATCAAAATTTGAAATTGGTTAAGAGCATGTACAGTAAGAAAGGTGGAGAAAAGACTCAACAGTATTATAAGGTACACAAGGGCATTTTATTCGGGTGCAGATATGAGTATAGAGGTGTCGTCAGCAAATAAAAGGGTTTTTGTGTTTGGTAGGGCCCAGGACGGAGCCTTGGGGAATGCCTTGCTTTATGGCATTCCCCAAGGCTCAGTCCTGGGCCCTTTCTGTTCTTACTTTACATAAATGACCTTCCTCACAGCCTACCAAACACAAAAACCCTTTTATTTGCTGTCGACACCTCTATACTCATATCTGCGCCCGAACAAATTCTCCAATCTAATATAGATAGAACCACAGATCAAATAAGTCGATGGCTTCAAAGTAACAGGCTGCTGATTAATGCAAAAAAGACAATTGGAATAACCTTTCACACTGCCCAAAACAGAAATCCATTACTACCAACTATATCACTGGAAAAAAATAATGTTAAACTTGAAAATGAAATAAAATTTTTGGGGGTCACTATTACTGATATGCTCACATGGAAAAGGCACATTGATGTTACTAGCACAAAACTTAGTAAAGTGTGCTTCATGATTAGATCACTAAGGAATGTCACTAACACAAGTACCCTAAATACAATGTACCATGCACTCTTTCACTCTGTACTTAACTACGGAACCATCTTCTGGGGCCAAAATTCTGAATCAATTAAGATATTCGAACTGCAAAAGAAGATAGTCAGAACAATTATGTTCAAAAAACAAAGAGACACTAGTAAACCATTATTTAAGAAACTAAATATTTTGCCCCTCCCATGCCAATACATACTAGAATTATTATTCTTTACCAAAAAAAGTACCAACAAAATTAGCAAAAATATGGACTACCACGATTATGACACAAGATCAAAAACCTCTTTAAGAATACTTCCCCACTCAACAAAACTGTACAGTGATGGTGTCAAGTGCAAGGGAATAAAATTATATAATCATCTTCCAACTTTTATACAAGAAATCCAAGAAATAAATAAATTCAAACAGACAGCGAAATCTCTTTTAATAAAAGACTGCTTTTATACCATCCAGGAATATTTGGAATCAAAATTGTCTTAATGCATGATAATGTATCAAAGCTGAATATTGTTAAGTCAGTTTTGCCACATCATGTAACAATTCTCTGTAAAGCTGTAACTTTAAGTAACATAATTTTGTAGGTAATGTAAAATAATCTTTCTTCTGTATTCTTGTTTACTGTTTTAGACTCCTGTAAACTGTATATTTGTATTGACTTATCCCATATCAGTTGTACAAGCCATTGTACTGATTTGATCTACGGGACAAATAATAAATAAATAAATAAACATAACACTGACCCAGATGGTTGGAATTGGCTGGAATAATATATCAACCAAATGTACACAAAAGATTCAGAAAACATCTATTTTTATAACACAGGAAGGAGAGTCAAGAAGAAGAATGCCAGGTGTGACAGATGTCAAAGTTTGAAGGTAAGTAACCAAATAAGTAGAGGTCAAATGCAAAACATGCTGCTTAATAGTGACCTAGACCTCAAGTCTGTGGACATCTATGGACCTTTGCCAAAATCTAAGAATGGATTTTGTTACATTTTTGAGTTGGTTTATGTTTTTTTAAAGTTTATAAGGATGATCCCTCAATAGAAAGCTACCAGTAAGTCAATCATTTCTAAGTTTGAAAACACATATTTTCATCAGGTGGGCTTTCCTAAAACAATTTTATCTGACTATGGTTCTCAGCTTACATCACAAGCTTGGGAAGATTTTGTTGTTCATGCACAAATAAATCATATTATAACCTCTGTGTAACATCTGTCAAGTAATCCTACAGAATAATATATGAGAGATACTGGAAGACTGTTTAGAACATATCATAGTAAGAATCATACCATGTGGATAGATTATGTCAGTGATTTTGATGATATTGTGAACAGGTGACAACATTCTTCAACATATTTTTCAGCATTTGAAGTCATGTTTAATTGCAGACCAGCTAACTTTATTTCTGAGGACATTGAGTTTCACCCATGTAAATATCTGTCATTGCAAGAGGCAGAAGAGTGTGACAGGGAGAAGACAAAAAAGCAGGATGATAAGAGAAAGCAGAGACATGATGCTAAAGACAGATTTGCTAAGTTTGATGTAGGAGATCTTGTGTTGGTGAAAGCCAAAGAGAAATCTAAAGTTTTGACATGTGAGATACAGAAATTCTTCAATATTTGTATAGGACCATTCAATATTCTTGAAAATCCACATCCTAATATGTACAGACTTGTGTACTATAAGTCTTAGAAGTTGTCTGGATTATGCAAAATCACTGAACTGAAAGCTTATAGACATGATCCATAAGTATCTAATCTTTTTTTCCTTTCTCCTTTGTCAAGAATGTAGTATGTAAGATGATGTGATTTCTAAAGTTCTGTCTTATCTATTGATTAAGTTTAAGTCTGTGCCACACTATTTTTGCAAGTTCATACAATTATATAATTCTGTTATGTAATAGATTTGTGCTTTAGATTTTGATCATATATGCCAAGTGACTAAATGGGTAGATTCTTTGAAATGTGACAATCCCATTAAATATCTAGTGATAAGTTTCATATTTTAGGATCCTATTGGTGTTAAATATTATTATTATTATTATGTACTTTGCAGAAAGTGATTTAATTTAACTGCCAGGAACACTTTTGGGTAAAATCATGGGTGCTGTGGTAAGCTGAATGAAGGCATGTGTTATTCGTATGTACTTTAGTATTAGGAATAGCATCTTGAAAGTTCATATGTGCAAACCAAACACATGTGAGCACAGAATTCTTATGTCAGTACATTGTGGACCATGGTCCTTACCTCATTTTGTATGCATTTGTCAGATGCTGTGTCAGTGCAGTCCAACTTGTCTTGCTTGTGTACATAATTTCTTTTAAACTGATAATTGCTAAGTGAATGTTACTTTCAGATATATTTAGTATATATGTGTATATTACATTACTAGTTTGAATATTTTTTTCTTTGCATTTAGCTCTGCTTCTCCATAAGTGTGAACATTTTTTAATCCATTCTGACATGTACTGTGAATAATTATTTTTTTCAATAGAGGTAGGCAAAGCATATGCTATGTGATGTGAGGAAGGTATTGAACAGCATACTTAGTACACAAAATAATGTTTCAGGATTTCATGTGAAAGTTAGACAGGAAGTTATCTATCTGTTGGAGTGTTTGATGAGAAATCTAGGGAGGAAACTGAAAGATGTGGGTGAATCCACTCCCACATTCTTGTATGGCTGTATTGTTGATAGTCCACTCAGCTTTAAAGAGATCATAGGTGCTGGGTAATGCACTCAAGAATCTGTCAACTACATCAGTGTTGTGACTGAAGTTTGTAACTTGTTAGCCAAGAAATTATCCTATATGCAAAATACTTGTATTTATATAAATTTCAGGGAACTATTTGTTTAGAAAAGAAGTCAGTGCTATTGACAGGTTTATTCAATATAAATGTATGTTTTTTCATGTAGGGGATTAACTTTCCAATTCATTATGCAACTGTAAATAATGCTGTGAAAGGTTGATGTTCTATGACTGATGATCTGTTATGTTCATCACAGAAATGTGAAAACTTAAAATGTTCAGGAGTTGTTCTATCAACCATGTTGTAAATAATTAGCAGAATCTGACAAAATTAGGCACTGTTAGTATAGAAGTCATAAATTTCAATGAATATTCTGATCTCAACATTCAGTACGTATTTTCTGCAATTGTAAATAAATCTTCTAGGGTTCTATGTACTAAGTTAGTTTTTATGAACAATCAGCAAATGTTGTGGAAGATATTTACATTTTTGATCATAAATTGCATATAGACTGTATAACAAGAGGTATACATTTCTGATATCACACATTGATTTTGGTCCTACTGCTAGTCGATTGTCATTATTCCAAGCTATTACTGACTCTGATTACCCATATTTATCCTGGGAACTGCATTATTGTATCTCGTTGGAGCTTGATTTTTGTGGAAATTCATGAGTAAATCTTTCTGGGAACCCCAGGTCATTGCGACTCTGTGTGTGTGTGTGTGTGTGTGTGTGTGTGTGTGTGAGTGTGTGTGTGTGTGTACTCAAGGACAGTGTGCAACTGTTGACTGAGGCTAGATGCTTCCTCTAATTATTCTTCATATATGATTGAACTTATTGATATATGATTATGAACTTTATTCATTTTGTTGTTTCAAAATATTTCTGCTGGTGTGTACCCAGTGTGGTTTGAACTCATGTGTTGGTCCCCACATCATAAGCATAGCCCCTAATATTTTTTCATTATTTTCTCTTTTCATGAGTCAACATACCCTTACATAATCTGGTTTATGTGGCTGATTGATTTTGTGCTATACTCCTCCTTTGATTGAGTATACTCTTCTGGTCAGTGCCTGTCATTGTAAGTTTATCAAGTCAACTCACTTGTCGCACACTTAGGCTCCAAAATTTTTTCTTTTATTTTATTTTGAAGTTGCAACTTTATAGATGCAAACTTGCAATTTATAATTCTAGTACTTTACATTCCCTCTGTACTTATTTCTATAGTTTAGTGTTGTAATGATGTACCTTTGACTTTATATCACTTGTCTTGGGACAAAATGTTTCACAGTCCTAATTATGCATTTAAAACTTTTTGCCATGATTTTCTTTCATTTTCTATTTTTTTCTTTTGTTCCTACCAGCATATGTAATTATGATGATGTAACATACTACTGCAGTTTTTAAATGTAATTGTGATTATTTCATTTGCCAATGGATAAATATGTTTCTTGCTTTGTAACTGTGGAAGATTTTGTAAATTTCTTTTTTCGTATACTATTAATTTTGAAAAATGTAGCCAAGAACATTTATAAAGGTTTATGTAATTTACAGTAATGATATAACATCTGTAGGCAAGGGACAGTGATAGCGATTTCAATAGTGGAACGGAGGAAGTGTAGTAGAGGGTATGGTGGATGATGCATCTGTGAAGCACGCATGGGTAAATGATACTATGTTTTTATGAAAAAGACCTGACATTGTATGGACAGTGATACCAAACAAGAGAATGTCAATTTGCTTTACCACAATGGTACGTGATGCCATCACCAGCGAACTTTAGGAGCAAAAAATCAGACTGTGAAATTGCCGTCTGCAGGACTTCATTATGACTGACACAAACAGTGATTTTATGCAATTGAACTTTGCTGGCATCAATATTCGGTTGGTGGAACTGTTGTCTTTCATGTTCTATCAAGCTGTGAAAATGGAGACTTTAATGAACTGTGCAGTATATCTGACTTTCTATGACATTACAGAAGTTTGATCTGTGAGAACAGAGTGAATGCTATTTACAGTGTGCATCACATAAAAGAACAGTTCTATGAACTGTGTATTTGTGGCTACTCCTATATGAATGTGATGATCTATGAAGTTATGGATGAAAGTATCACAGACAATGCATAAAGTGTATAATTGAAAGCTGTCTTTGTCATGTGCTGTGCAAGAGGGGACATGTCAACAATGGTCACATACCAGTGTCTTGTGGTTTGTTAATCATCACTGGGTTACTGATACAGCTGTTCAGAAAATTTGTTCACATTTCTCTGGAGAAGATTAGCAAGTGGAACTGCCTGTATCCTGCTCACAACATCGTAACCTGCTGACATTGTGCTGCCCAGTGCAATGCTTTGTATGCAATGACAAGTTAAGATATTTTGTCGAATGCTATCCCCTGATCTAAAAACTGTATTTCTCTATTAAAAGTAGTAGCATCAAGACTCTATTCAAATCAATTCTTTGCTTGTTTATTTTTACTGTCTGCTGTTGAAAATAAAAGTACCATTAGTGAACTAATAGTTGCATGGTCATCATTTTTGAAACACTAGTAAATATAAACTTCTTCCTCTCATTACAACTTTCTTGCATGTCAAAATTATTGCAGCAACATCATTTTAGGTGACTTTATGTATTGTATAATAGTAATAGTACAGTAATAGTAGAGAATAGAAGCTTTCGAAATGTGGTGCTACAGAAGAATGCTAAGATTAAATGGGTAGATCACATAACTAATGAGGAGGTATTGAATAGAATTGGGGAGAAGAGGAGTTTGTGGCACAACTTGACTAGAAGAAGGGATTGGTTGGTAGGACATATTCTGAGGCATCAAGGGATCACCAATTTAGTATTGGAGGGCAGCGTGGAGGGTAAAAATCGTAGAGGGAGACCAAGAGATGAATACACTAAGCAGATTCAGAAGGATGTAGGCTGCAGTAGGTACTGAGAGATGAAGAAGCTTGCACAGGATAGAGTAGCATGGAGAGCTGCATCAAACATGCAACAACAACAAAATGTATTGTTATGAGTACAGCAATGTGATAATGACTAATAAGAGTTTCTTGTTGTGAAGTATGGCTGATTGTGTAAATTACAGTGTCTGCCATAATTTCCTGAGAGCCAACCAATGACATAAAAGCTTCTGTTTCAGCATTGGTGCATTTCCTGCCATGAGCACAAGTCATATATGTCAGTTGTCAGAACATATGAGGAATGTTTACACAGTACTAAATGCTTTGATTTTGTATTGCCATGAGTTTTAATATTGAGAGATGCTGGTTATACTCAAAAGTGGGTAGATATATTGTGAATCCCTCCAGTGTTCATCTAATTATTAACAGTGTTGTATGTGATTCACATAATTATGTCACATTTTCTAAATTCTGTCAGGTATTTTCTTTGATGTTTTCGAATTTTCAGAGGGTATATATACAATTTTATTGACTCACATTATTTTCTGAGTAGATTCTTGTAAACATTCAGTTTTTCATATCATAAATAAAGTGGGATTGTGACAAATCAAGAAGTATAACAAATAGTTTGGTTTTTCAACTAGAATTTTGTTGACTTCACAGTTCATACTTTGATAATTATTTTTCCCATGGGGTGAGGTCATCACATATGGTGTCTGTGATAGGGCAGTGTTTTAGTAACACGGTCTTTTTGAACCTGTCAACCTTAGGATGTGAGTTTGAAATGTGGAAGGGTGAAAACTGGATTGTTTTGTTTCATGCGGGTTTCCTTTCGTAGACAAAATGACAATCAAGGAGGATGGGTGTGTAGCTAGTTTCAAGGTGTATGAAAGTGAGTAAGGAGAAAATAAAGAGGAAGAGTTTGTTATGGAAAGGATAGATAAAGGATTATACATTAAAGTGGAACCAGGTGTCAAAAGAAAAGTGAAGGAGAAAGGAGGAGTTAGTAGAAAGTATGCTGTCATTACTGCTAGCAGAGGTGAAAGGAGTGAAAGAAAGAGTAAATAAAGGGCAGAAAGAAATGAGTGATGAGGTGAAAGAAATCAAAGAAGGGATGGCAAAGCAGCAACAAGAGGTGAAAGAAACGAAAGAAAGTTTACAGAAAGAAATCAAAGAATGGGTGGAAAAAAGTGCAGAAAGAAATAAAGAAATAAAAAAGTGCAGGAGGAAATGAAAGAGGGACTGAAACAGTTGGATGAAAAATTCACTCAAAGATTAAAAGACTTGGAAGAGGGGTCAAAATGTAAGGTGTCTGAGGTCAAGTTAGATCTGGGTAAAGATTTTGCAAAGTTCAAAGTTGATGTTAAAGAGATGTTTAAAGAGACAGAATTTGACTTACAGGAGAAACAAAAAAATATGGGGAGGAGGTAAAGGTAAAGGTAAAATGCTTGGATAAACATGTTGAATCCCAAGATAATGAATGTAAACAATGGAGAACTGAAGTGAAAGGGTATTGTGACAAAAATTTGGAAGAATATAGCCAAAAGACTGAGCAGAAGTGGAACAAATCAAAGAGACCACTATTGTGATTGAAAATGGAGTGGGGACTCTAGAAAGGACAGTCCAAGATAGGAATTATACAGCTTCATCTGTAGTAGTGCATGTGGGAGGTGATAGTAGTTTTAATAATATAATGTTTGACACTAGGAGTGATGCACATCTTGCATCTTTTATGAACAGTCTAAAAGGTCAGTTTACTGGAGAGTGGATAGAGAAAAATAAATTGAGGAGGGATAGTGCTTGTCTAAAAGGTGAAAGTTTGGATTGGGGAGCTGATGCACCTGATAAATATGAAACTTCTGAGAAATTTGAGTAAGCCTTTCTGGGAGAGTACTTGTTCAAAGAGAAACAAAGTGATGTTATTGAAGCCTTTAAGAAGGCTTGATGGTATGATAGGAGAAATAGAGAAATAATGCGAAAGTACTGTAAGAGGGTAATCAATAAATTGAAACATTTCGATGGTAGGCTACTTGGACTGATCTCTATAGATTTTAATGGGGAAGCTACCCCCAACAAAAAGTGTGGATTGATAGGGCATAATAACACAGGGTGTCCCACTCAAACCTCCCTGATTTCAAAGACCCGGGGGAAAAAAAAACCCACAGTAGGTACGACAATGAAAAATGCACAACATTGTAGAGCGTCTCAAAGAATTTATTTATTTATCATCAATATACCTCTACATGTGAACCATCTGTAGCATGAAGAATATTGAGTCTATATTCAATTTCTTGCCCAGTTCTTTGTAACATTGTAACATTTCCTCTGTTAATGTTGCAATCGCATTAGTGATACAATGTTGCAACGTAGGAATATCGTCCACTTGGGTTGCATATACGTGGTCTTTCATGAATCCTCACATCAAGAAATCAAGCAACGTAATGTTGAGTGAACATGGTGGCCAGGCAATGGGTCCTCTGCGTCTGATCCAATGATTTGGAAATTTCCTATCCAGGAACTTGCAAGCAGCCATTGACCAATGTGCCAGAGCTCCATCTTGTTGAAAAATAATGCTGGGTTGCAAGTCTTGTATCTGAGGGTACACAAACTGCTCCAATGTGTCCAGATACACTGACCCATTCACTGTTTGTTCCACAAAGAAGAAAGATCCTTTCATGCATTAGCCCACATCAGAAGTTTAGTTTAGGGCTATCACGACATGTTCAATGACAACGTGCGGATTTTGCGAACTCCAAATCCGAACATTACACATATTAACACTTCCTAATAGATGAAGGGTTGCCTCATCTGAGAATAAAAATCTTTCCAGGAAGCTGGCATCCATATCAATACACTGAAGCATATCTGCAACAAATTGTTGCCGGCATGGTTCGTCATTTGGCATCAGATGTTGCAGAATTTACACTTTGTATGCACACATATGAAGATGCTGGTGAATTACACAATGCAATGTTGATCAAGGTACATCAAGTTGCCTAGATGCTTGACAAATTGACTTATGTGGGCTAATGAGAAACGTTTGTTTGATGTCCTCCACTGTCTCTTCTGACACTCTGTAATGTGCACTGCCAGAATGTTTCAGAACACTCCTGTTGCCAGAAACTTCCTATACAATTCCTTAATTTTTTCACATCAGGTGGATCACATTCATACACACAACAATAATGACAATAATTTCTTTGCACAGTAATTGGCAATTTTGTTTCTGCAAACCACACTACTGCTTGCGAGCGCTGCTGTGGAGTCACCATTTTCACTTCATGTGACCATGCTGCACTCTAGCGATACTTGGCACTTCTGACATGGGAATATAAAATCTTTGAGATGCTCTACAGTGTGGTGCATTTTTCACTGTCATATCTACTGTGGTTTTTCTCTCCTGTGTCCTTAAAATCAGGGAGGTTTGACTGGGACACTCTGTAATGTGATAGATTTTCTGAATAGAGTGAGGGATGTAGATAGATGGCAAACAAATTGTTCATTTAATGAAAACAGAGATTATGAGTGGTACCAGGAAAATGGAGAACAGGCTAACAGAGTGAATCAAATAAATGTGTGAGGTAGAAAAGAAAGAGATACAGGAAGTTTTAGGGGTAACAGTAGAGGTCAGGAAAGAAGAGGAGAATTTCATCAGGGAATTGGTATCCTGCAACAGTGTGGGCTCATGTTGGGTTGAGTCATGCATCGGGGCCCACTAATACGACAAGTTGCCACAATTAGACAAGGTGTTTAGTTGTTTGTAATGATAGTTTGTAATGATACTAGTAATGTTAGTGGAGGTGATAGTAAGTGTAAAAGTCAGAACTTGGTGATTGAAGAGATAGTGCCAGAAGTTGGTTATAGGAGAACAAAGAGTCAGTAGGTTTTTGTATGGAGATGTTTTCCCATGTGTATGATAGTATAAGAGAATATGAAGAGATGCAGGGAGGTAAAAGAGAATATAATATAATATGAATTGAAGTGTTGGGAGTGAAGAAGAATTGTGAGAATACTTGTAGTGATGAAGAAGGAGAGGAGGTACAAAGGGATACATTTCTTTTACACAGTAGTTTGGAGGAAAATGGTAATGAAGGTGGGCAAATTTCATATATTACTGGGGAGAGGAACTTCTACAAATTCGTTGAATCATAATGTCAATGAAAATACAGAGGAGAAAGTTAGTCTGTTCATCATTGGTAAGGATAAAGGGGTGATGACTTGCAATATTGAAGAAAGAGGTTTCAGTGTGATTCGGAAGGGGTTGGGAAAGGTGGAAAATCTAGAATTAGGTTGTGGAGATTGGGAACATAGCAATATTGAGGAAGAATTATTGCATGAGGAAGAGGATGTTGATGATATTAAAGCTGAGCAAACATTTGTAAAAATAATGATCTGTAGTAGGAAAGAGAAAGCTCTTTTAGACCCTGGCAATGAAATTAGTGAAGTGGCTAAAGAATTTTATAATTGTATAAAGGATGATAATGAGGTATTGGATGTGCTAGTATTAGGATTGTAAATAATTGGTGTTACAGGTAAACTGAGTAAAGTTGTTAAACGTCAGATTATTTTAGAATTCGACTTTGGGGCATAAGTTTGGAACACAGTTTTTTTTGTGGTACCTGCCTTGAGTGTTAGTATTATCCTGGACATGGAGTGGTTAACAGATTGTAAAGCAGAGGTTACTTGTGGTGAAGTTTCACCAGTTTTGAGAGTGAAGGATCAGAAACAAAAGTGAATTTTGATGATATGGTAATCTAGTAGTAGATGAAAATAATCTAGGCAGTAGAAGATGAGAGTGATACCAGTAGGAGTTGTTGGGATTTAGAACTGAACTTAGATTATGGTAATAGTGAAGAAGAAAAATGAATACTTGAAGAATTGAAGGTCCAAATGGACAAACTAGAAGTGTTAAGTGATCAACAGAAACAGGAGTTAAGGGAAGTTTTGTGGATTAAGTATTTTCAGATAAGCCAGGTAAAGTTAAGAGTTTTGAGTGTAAATTAGATGTGAAACCGCATGAGTCTTTTGCAAGAAAACCTTTTTCTATACTGTTTGCATTGAGGAAAGCAGTGTATAAGGAAACTAAGAGGATGGTAGAGTGTGGTGTCACAGAGAGGAGTAAGAGTAGTGGGTAAAAAGGATGGTAGTGTGAGGATGGTCCTAGATGCTAGAATGTTGAATACTATAATGAGTAGAGAAACTGATCACCCAGAGATTATCAGTGGAATATTGCAAAAATATTACAATATAAATTGCATGACCAGTCTGGATGTGATACTGGGCTACTGGAAAATTCCACTTGCAAAGGAGTATAGGACGTATGCTGCATTCTAGGTGAATGGGAAGTGTTACCAATATACTGTGGTTCCCTTTGGCTTGAAAATTAGTGTGTCAGTGTTCATACAAACTTTTGACCAAGTCTTAGGACCAGAACTGAGTTCCAAAATAAAAGTGTATGTGGATGACCTATTAGTTGCCACAGAAACTTGAGAAGAGCTTTGTAACTTATTGAATGAGGTATTTCAGGCTTTGAGAAAAGGGGGCATGACTTTGAGACTTAAGAAATGTGAGTTCAAAAGAAAAGAGATTAAATTCTTGGGTAGAATCTGATCCACCACTGGTATCAAAGTCGACACTGAAAAGACAAAAGTAATTAAGGAATGTCCATTTCCTAAGTATCATACACAGTTAAGTCTTTTCTAGGTTGTGAAATTTCTACAGAAATTTTGTGTCTGGTCAGGCACAATAACCCATGTTTGAATAAGTTGTTGAGTCCATGACACATGGATGTGAGAAAGCTTTTAATCAGTGAAATTATTTCAGAAATTTGGGAATAATGAGAAGGAACATCATAGGACAATCGCCTTTGCAAGCAGATCGTTGACTAAATGTGAGAGAAATTATATTGTAACTGAATGTGAAGCTTTAGTGATAGTTTGAGGATTCAAAACAATTCAGAGATAGTCTGATCACAGAGCTCTCATATTTTACAAGAAATTTAGGCTGATGCATTCATGGTTTACAAGGTGCACAGTATTTACACAGCAGTTTGAGTACAAGATCAAATACATCAAAGCTACACAGAACAGGATGACAGGTGCATTACCCAGGTTGCCACTAGGAGAAAATGGTGAAATAGGTCAAGATTTAAATGAGGAGAATGTAAAATTATTTTATATGAAAGGAGTTCCTGGAGAAAATAAAATAGAAAATATTTTTAAATACATGAGGAGGAGATACCAAAATCGTGATGAGGTATGGAAAATGGTAAAGAAACACTTGGATATGCTGAATGCTAACAATAAGTTGCTGCAGTACTACAAAGTACGTGGGAGAGTATTATTTAGACAAAGTAATGAGAATTCAGAGGATTGGAAGGTGTGTTGGCCCAGTGAATACATAGATGACAATAATTGATTACATTCATTTGAGATTTGGACATATAGGTGCTCTATCCTTTGTGCAAAGCAACTGGCAAGGCAATTTTGTCTAAGTTAGAAAAAGCCTGTTTTGTAAAATTTGGTAAACCCAAAGCCATACTTTCTGACAACAGGTCACACTTTACTGGTACAAATGGAAGGAGGGGTTTGCTAGTCATGGAATAACTGTAATACATACATCAGGAAATTCTGCAGTACATTATACGAGAGAAATTGGAAGATAGTGCTGCATATATTGTAGCAAGAAGTATAATTCATGGGGAGATATCATAGAAAATATTGAGGATGTGATGAATACTGTGAGTCATGATGTAACAGGGTTTACTGTTTATGATATTATAAATGGAGAAAGGACTTTAAATTTTGTAGAGGCTGTCTTTTCCTCTTATGGAAGAATTAAGTTGGGATGGAAAAAGAAAGTAATGAGGGGATTAGTGGAAAAATGGTTAGAGGAGAGGAAGAAAAGATGGGATGAGAGGATAAATAGGGTAGATATCACAGCAGGAGACCTGGTGTTGGTTAAGACCTATCAGAAATCCAAGGAGATAAATAGTGAGATATCAAAATTTTTTGATGTGTACAAAGAATCTGTTTCAGTGGCTAATATTCCACATTCAAAAGCATTCTATCTGACTTATCCCAAGTCAAAGAAGAAATTTGCTCTTAAGAATGTGGTCAATTTAAAACCATATAAGCAAGAACAACATTGGCAAAAACTATGGCTGTAATGAAGGAAATGTGCTTTGCAAGATTTGGGACCGAGGAGGAAATACAGAGGGATGACTGGGTGTGAAGAGTGAACCTCGTGTATTTCACTACTCTTTAGTGAACATGTGCAGTGGTGTGCATAGGGCCCGAAGCTGTGACAGTGCTGTTTCATTTTTTAGTTTTCTGCACTGCTTCCCACTCTTCTACTATTCTTTATATCTGTTAAAACAATGCTTCAACTATCAAACTATCCAGAGCAAGGACTAAGTATATGCTACCTAATGCGACTGTATTCTTATTTGTTCATTTTTCCTGAGGATGACCAGATAACGAGTTAGTGGTGGAAGATTTGTTGAAAGATCAACAATATTAAGATAATTTTTTGGGAACAGTTTTGTGTAGTAAGGTTGAAAGGACTAACAAATGCAAAGAATGGTATGATAGTGTGGCAATGGATCTGGTTTATAAGTAGCTTGAACAAAAATAACAAGGTAGCTGAGATTCAGTTATTGTACATTGATAGTCATTAAATATAAAAAAATTGATGATGTGTAATGTGCATGTAAAGTAGAGAAGCTGTGGATAGGATTTGGTTGTGGATTTGTGTGGAGGAAAGGATTAGAAGTGACTGCTGGATGAAATCATAACATTTGATGGGAAATGGTAAGATAATGTAATAGGTAACTCCTGAAGTGTAGAAGGAATGGGTCAGAATAATAGTGAAGAAATATTTATAATGAGTAATACTTATAGGAATGTTATGAGATGGAGAAAAATCATGAAGTGCAGAAGGGATAGATGATGTTTGTTAATGAGGAAAGACATAAAATAAGATGAGCAGTAGTCGGAGAGGATTATAATACAAAGTAAAATGGGGAAAAAAAGTTAAAAAGAAAATTAGAGGATATTATATATGGAAGATGTTAGAGACCTTACCATTTTGTAATCAGAAGGATTAATTAGAGTTCAGTAAAGGTTGAAAGGGGAGCACTATGAGTGAAGGTTTTGAGGAATTAGAAAGCAATGTGGAAAGTGTTGATCAGTATGGTATGGCACATCATAAAACCTTGAAGGAATTGAGTTAATGGGAAACATGATAACTTTACACAGCAATAACAAATTCCAAAAGGGTAACAGATAATATACTTAAATCTATCAGAGTTGTTAAATTACCCACTAATACATACATTTGCACCCTTGCTGTTCCCAGAGGAAATAAATTGCAGTGTAAATGGTGTAAAGATTTGATTATGAACTGTAAATGAGAAGTGCTTGAAGAATAAATTTGTATACTAGTGTATAAAATTTTGTTTGAAACCACATAGTTATTTTGTAATGGAAGAGTAAACTGATTGGAAATACAACATGTTCGATGATATGGTGAGTCGAGTATTTACCAGCTTTAAGCAATAGGATGTGAGTTGTTATAATAGACTGGCTTAACTTCTTAAGGATATAAGACAAAAGGAAAAAAATTACATGTAGTGACAAATAATAAAGAAACCTATTAATTGAGTACATTTAAGTATGTGTGGCTGTAAGAACTGGTTCTCAGTGATATAGAGCTAGAAATTCTTCCAAAGACACTCCAAAGTGTGTGACGATAAGCAGTGTATACTATAGTTAAGGATCTAGCAAGGGTAGTCAGCAGAGTATTCTATAAGTTTATTGTAATTATTTGTTATCTTAGTATTTTTTTGTTTTTGTGCTGTAACTCACATGTCTTGGTGTTAATTTTTACTATTTGAAATATTCATTTGTCAAATTGATTTGCTTAATTGGTGTTAGTACTCTGTAAGAATTGTGTAAAATACTTATACATCTTTACTTGTTTATTTCTAAGAGTAAACAAACAAAATGACGCCTTATCATAGGCTTCGTCGATATAAAGCATAACACCTCAATATGCCCAATCTTACCTGTTCTTATAGGATCAGCTACCTTACTCATTAATTTACTACATATTATTTCCAATAACACTAAACAGGTATCGCCGTTATATTTTAATTGTTTTCAAAAGCATGTTATTATTATTATGACCGACGAAATCATAACAAATCATGCAGCATGCATTTTTAACGATAGCTTTACACTTGCCCAGCCTTTATTCATGCAATATTATATATATCTAAAAACAAAGATGATGTAACTTACCAAATGAAAATGTTGGTATGTTGATAGACACACAAACAAACGCAAACACACACACAAAATTCAAGCTTTCGCAACCCACAGTTGCTTCATCAGGAAAGAGGGAAGGAGAAGGAAAGACGAAAGGATGTGGGTTTTCAGGGAGAGGGTAAGGAGCCTCGCAGTGATGGAGCACTTCCTTTCACGCCGATCACCTGCCACCCTACCTAAAACCTCTTTCCTCATTACCTTAGCCAGCTTGATCCTGAACCACAACTTCCTCACTTTCGAAGGCCAGACATACCAACCATTAAAGAGAACAGCCATGGGTACCAGGATGGCCCCCTTGTACGCCAACCTATTTATGGGTCACTTAGAGGAAGCCTTCTTGGTTACCCAGGCCTGCCAACCCAAAGTTTGGTACAGATTTATTGATGACATCTTCATGATCTGGACTCACAGTGAAGAAGAACTCCAGAATTTCCTCTCTAACCTCAACTCATTTGGTTCCATCAGATGCACCTGGTCCTACTCCAAATCCCATGCCACTTTCCTCTACGTTGACCTCCATCTGTCCAATGGCCAGCTTCACACATCTGTCCACATCAAACCCACCAACAAGCAACAGTACCTCCATTATGACAGCTGCCACCCAATCCATATCAAACGGTCCCTTCCCTAAAGCCTAGGTCTTCGTGGCAAAAGAATCTGCTCCAGTCCTGAATCCCTGAACCATTACACCAACAACCTGAAAACAGCTTATGCATCCTGCAACTACCCTCCCGACCTGGTACAGAAGCAAATAACCAGAGCCACTTTCTCATCCCCTCAAACCCAGAACCTCCCACAGAAGAATCCCAAAAGTGCCCCACTTGTGAGAGGATACTTCCCGGGACTGGATCAGACTCTGAATATGGCTCTCCAGCAGGGATACAACTTCCTCAAATCCTGCCCTGAAATGAGATCCATCCTTCATGAAATCCTCCCCACTCCACCAAGAGTGTCTTTCTGCCATCCACCTAACCTTCGTAACCTCTTAGTTCATCCCTATGAAATCCCCAAACCACCTTCCCTACCCTCTGGCTCCTACCCTTGTAACTGCCCCTGGTGTAAAACCTGTCCCATGCACCCTCCCACCACCACCTACTCCAGTCCTGTAATCCAGAAGGTGTACACAATCGAAGGCAGAGCCATGTGTGAAAGCACCCACCTGATTTACCAACTGACCTGCCTACACAGTGAAGCTTTCTATGTGGGAATTACCAGCAACAAACTGGCCATTCGCATGAATGGACACAGGCAAACAGTGTTTGTTGGTAATGAGGATCACCCTGTGGCTTAACATGCCTTGGTGCATGGCCAGCACATCTTGGCACAGTGTTACACCGTCCGGGTTATCTGGATACTTCCCACTAACATCAACCTATCAGAACTCCGGAGATGGGAACTTGCCCTTCAATATATCCTCTCTTCCCGTTACCCACCAGGCCTCAACCTCCGCTAATTTCAAGTTGCCACCGGTCATGCCTCACCTGTCATTCAACAACATCTTTGCCTCTGTACTTCTGCCTCAACTGACATCTCTGCCCAAACTCTTTGCCTTTAGATATGTCTGCTTGTGTCTGTATATGTGCAGATGGATATGTGTGTGTGTGCGAGTGTATACCTGTCCTTTTCTCCCCCTAAGGTAAGTCTTTCTGTTCCTGGGATTGGAATGACTCCTTACCCTCTCCCTTAAAACCCACATCCTTTCGTCTTTCCCTCTCCTTCCCTCTTTCCTGAGAAGCAACTGTGTGTTGCGAAAGCTTGAATTTTGTGTGTGTGTTTGTTTTTATTTGTGTGTCTATCAACATACCAACGCTTTTATTTGGTAAGTTACATCATCTTTGTTTTTAGATATATTTTTCCCATGTGGAATGTTTCCCGCTATTATATTCATATCAATATTATATATAAATGTACAGACAGGACCAAAAGATCGATCTCTCTACTGTAACCAATAGAGGCAAATATGCTATTCAAGTTCCGTTACATCTATCTTGACTCGTATTGTTACATAGCCTCCAAGACTGTGATGTTTTCAAGAGGGTTCCAGACAGACCAGGCTTATTTGTTGTGTACTGTGACAGGAGAAGGTATTTGTTTTGGTGAATCCACTCACTCTCAGATTCACTCAACAAGTCAGTACATACATTCTACAGTATTTAAGTTGAGTTAATGGGCACAGACAAAATGCCCTTAACTAAATTCCAAATTTGTTTATAGGTCATCTTAGAAACACTTCATACTAATCACTTCATATTCACATCATATTTTTTCTTGGACGAAGCCCTCAGTTCTTCAATCGACTGTGCAAGGCAGGGATCACAGCCGGGTTCGACGATTGGCATCCTAGGTCACGACCCTTTTCAGGCCACTTGTTTAACCAGAGAGGATTTGGTCCTCTTCTTTTCCTCTTAATTCCACTTTTAAATCATCCATCCTTGCTGTTCGGTGAGAGGATAAATCGTATTTCAGCGTCGTCATTGTCGCTGATACCAAGAAGGTATCTCATAGAAATCTTCGGTACTTTCTTTAATTTTCTTAATAAGTTAGTATAACTATGTATTTATCCATGAGTGGTTTTATTTAGTCCATGCTGAGTGTAGTCTTGGTATAATTCAGTGTTTCTTGAATCTATATTTGGTTCATTATTGATAATACTTCTTCAGGTCTATGTGAGGGAACAAGCCTTTAATTACATCAATATCACAATCTGCCAGGAGGTAGCTCCCTTCATGGGGTATTTTCATTATTTTGTATGGACCAGTATATAAATATTGCCATTTCATATTCAGTCTTTTCCTGGTTGATGCTTTTGGGTGATTTCTCAATAAAATTTCTTCCCCAACATCATATGTGACTACTTTCTTCATGTTTTTATCAAACTTGGTTTTTCTCAATTGTGCATTATGCTTCAGGTTTTCATAGACCTTCTTCACCATATCTTCTTTCTTCATAATCTTTTGTTCTATCACAGGTAATTTCTTCATCCATTCTGGCACAATACTTTCACCAAATACAGTTTGGTTAGGTGAATAACCTGTCGATAAATGAGGTAAGTCATTATACACTTTATCAAATTCATAAATCCATTCGATCCATTTATAATGTTGTTTGGGTATGTACATCCATAAAAACTGGTTCAACTCTCAGTAGATTCTTGCAATAAGATTTCTACAAGAGTAAAATCTAGAGATGTAAATGTGCTGAATTCCTTGTTCGTTCATAGTGTCTCTCCATACTTTGCTTGTATAATAAGCAACACTGTCTGTCAAAATCACTATAGGTTTGCCAAGCTCAGTTATATAGTTGTTGATAAATTTGCGTAACATGGGTCAAACATGGAGATTTTTCAAATGATATAATTTCACATATTTTGAAAAGAGATCATAGAAAGCCAAAATATATTTGAACCATCCATGTGTCATCCAGGTTTTAAGTTGTAAGACATTTGCAGTGGCAGATGTGGATTCTGACCACAATCTATTGGTTATTAACTGTAGATTAAAACTGAAGAAACTGTAAAAAGGTGAGAATTTAAGGAGATGGGGCCTGGATAAACTGAAAGAACCAGAGGTTGTACAGAGTTTCAGGGAGAGCATAAGGGAACAATTGACAGGAATGGGGGAAAGAAATACAGTAGAAGAAGAATGGGTAGCTCTGAGGGATAAAGTAGTGAAGGCAGCAGAGGATCAGGTAGGTAAAAAGACAAGGGCTAGTAGAAATCCTTGGGTAACAGAAGAAATATTGAATTTAATTGATGAAAGGAGAAAATATATAAATGCAGTAAATGAAGCAGGCAAAAAGGAACACAAACATCTCAAAAATGGATCAACAGGAAGTGCAAAATGGCTAAGCAGGGATGGCTAGAGGACAAATGTAAGGGGTAAGATAGATACTGCCTATAGGAAAATTAAAGAGACGTTTGGAGAAAAGAGAGCCACTTGTATGAATATCAAGAGCTCAGATGGAAACCCAGTTCTAAGCAAAGAAGGGAATGCAGAAAGGTTGAAGGAGTATGTAGAGGGTCTATACAGGGGTGATATATATGAGGACAATATTTTGGAAATGGAAGAGGATGTAGATGAATATGAAATGGGAGATACGATACTGCATGAAGAGTTTGACAGACCACTGAAAGACCTGAGTCGAAACAAGGCCCCTGGAGCAGACAACATCCAATTAGAACTAATGACGGCCTTAGGAGAGCCAGTCCTGACAAAACTCTACCATATGGTGTGCAAGATGTATGAGACGGGAGAATTACCCTCAGACTTCAAGAAGAATATAATAATTCCAATCCCAAAGAAAGCAGGTGTTGACAGATGTGAAAATTCCTGAACTGTCAGTTTAATAAGTCATGGCTGCAAAATACTAACGTGGATTCTTCACAGATGAATGGAAAAATTGGTAGAAGCCGACCTTGGGGAAGATCAGTTTGGATTCCGTAGAAATGTTGGAGCACATTGGGCAATACTGACCCTACGACTTATCTTAGAAGAAAGATTAAGGGAAGGCAAAACCTACGTTTCTAACATTTGTAGACTTAGCGAAAGCTTTTGACAATGTTGACTGGAATACTCTCTTTCAAATTCTGAAGGTGGCAGGGGTAAAATACAGGGAGCCAAAGGCTATTTACAATTTGTACAGAAACCAGATAGCAGTCATAAGAGTCGAGGGGCATGAAAGGAAAACAGTGGTTGGGAAGCGAGTGAGACAGGGTTGTAGCCTCTCTCTGATGTTATTCAATCTGCATGTTGAGCAAGCAGTAAAGGAAACAAAAGAAAAATTCGGAGTAGGTATTAAAATCCATGGAGAAGAAATAAAAATGTTGAGGTTCGCCAATGACATTGTAATTCTGTCAGAGGCAGCAAAGGACTTGGAAGAGCAGTTGAATGGAATGGACAGTGTCTTGAAAGGAGGATATAAGATAAACATCAACAAAAGCAAAACAAGGATAATGGAATGTAGTCGAATTAAGTCGGGTGATGCTGAGGGAATTCGATTAGGAAATGAGACACTTAAAATAGTAAAGGAGTTTTGCTATTTGGGGAGCAAAATAACTGATGATGGTTGAAGTAGAGAGGATATAAAATGTAGAATGGTAATGGCAAGGAAAGCGTTTCTGAAGAAGAGAAATTTGTTAACATCGAGTATAGTCATATTCACATGGATGTATTGAACACCTTTCATATTTATGTCAATTTCATTTCTGATAGTAACACAGAAGGGTGGTGGGGTTGAGGGAGGCAGGGTAGGAGTGATTTCAGCATATTACATAATATAGCTAGGAAAATGCATAGACTGAGCAAGTGACAGAAAGCTAAGCTGAGAGACGTGTGAAGAATTATTAGTAACAATGGTAAAAAGCACCATCTGCCAGCCATTATACAGTGGTTCGTGGATTATGTACGTAGATATACAGATATGTTGATGTAGGAAGGACTTCTTTTGAATACATGGCATCTAAAATCACAGTTTGATTCAGAATAAGAGATAGTTTAGTTACTTTACACGGAATTTTACCAGAATCAACACGTGGTCTATTACTGGAATAACTTTAAAGTAGTTTACTATTTGAATTGTCATGTCAAAATACATTACCAGAGTTTTATAATTGCTTTACATTTTACACAGAATATGCTGCCAATTACAGCATTAAGTAAAAAGCTTCTCTTTTACAGAACACCAGTATATGTCTGGCAAAATATTTAGAAGAAAAGACCAGTCTTCTGCGACAGCACAACACACTTGAGAATGAGTTTGAGAAGGTAAATTTAATAAAAATTATGACAATAGTTGATTTATGTTGCTGAATATTATACTGTGGAGTCCCTCTTGTTTTATCAGAACCTCTTCACATGTGTGTGAACAATAAGTATCAAAATGAGCTGATTGTTTCCAGAAAATCATATACCAGTATCAAACTTAACGCTCAAAACAAATATAATTAGATTAAATGCACTTTACATTCCATCCTGGATTTTCCATTGTGTGATTAAATATTCTTTTTGTTTCATAGAGCCACAGTGAGGAGCTCTTCTAGGATGTAGTAGTTGTTATAAAACAAAAATATGTTGGCAGTATCTAAAAAAAGAACAATTTTTTTCTCATTATATGAAATTGTGAAGATAACCACAACATTGACATTTTTACCATTAATTACATTGTTTTGTACATCTTTAGTGTTACAATGTGGTTGAACATTAAGCTTTTTCTGCTCTAATTGTACAGTGGAATTTAATTTGCCAATGCAGTCAGTGATTTATTTGATCTGAATACTATTATTCAAGGCTTTGGATTTTAATTCAGTCTTTATAGCATTGACATTAGAGATTTTTTATCAGTTCTGCTGTCCATCCCATTATCTAGTTCAAGTTTTGGTTGTGATAATCAATTATTACACTTTCAGTTACAGTGATTCCATCTTCACTGTATTAACATACTTCTTTAAGTACACTGATCTTGTTAGAAATGTTGCAGAGTGGCTGAACATGAAACACAACATTAATACAATTTAAATCAAAAGTATATTGCTAGGAAATGGAACTGCCCTTTGGCAGGTTCAACCATCAGATTATAAATAAAATTTAGCAAACAGTATGTTATACATTGTTCTTATAACATTTGTGTAATTAAAGTAATAATTGAAGACTGTGTTTTTGCATTACTTTAGATACAGATATAAGCTCTACAAGAACTGGAAAGCCTCTTACATAAACTGATTTGTTGTTAAATGTGTTTTCTGTATTAAATCCTATCCAGTTTGTGTGGTTCACAATTTCAGAAATTGGTAATTTGATTCTTAATTATGAGTTTACTTTTATTGCTAGTATATTCTGTGAATCCTGATTTAGTAATGAACATTGTAAATATCAGATATTTTGGAATGTGATTTCAGGAACTGATGTGAAACTGATATTGTGAAAAATTTAGTGAATGTTGTGAATGTAGATTTAGTAAAATAATAGTAACCTGAAAGCCAGAAACAAGCCTGTTTGACTGTAAAGGCAATTACAATAATATACTCAAGTGGCATCAAGAATGGTCATATTAGCAGTCACTCACAAAATATGTGTTCAATACACCATGTGCGTATCAGAATGTGCATCAGTCATGGCATTGTAACTTTATTATATTTGTGACGACTATCGACCAAGTCGCGGGTAATATCTTTGTTTTTGGCAAGCTTTTTGAACCAGTCTGTGGTCGCGCGTGAAAGTGTACGGACGTGTACCGAGAATTCAGAATGTAAACAACTGTATATGTGTGCTTACGAGAAATAAAAATAGTGTTTATTACACATGGTGTAGCGTGCATCATTGGATTCGGCAACCCTACAACACTATATCCATACTGGTGACCCCGAATTTTGTTCGCGAGTGCTACAACGAAATCTTATACCGTCGAGCAGTACACAATGGACCGCTTGCCTCCTGCTACTCCGAAAATGTGCCAACTAAGTGTTCCAACGGACGCTTCGGCATGGTTTTACAATTATCCACCGGACGTCCGCAATAGTTCTACGCAGTTTCCGAACACATCGACTAGCTGTACTCAACAGGACAGTGTTTATACAATTCCACAGCCACGTGTTCCGAGTGCTCAACAGCCGACACAATGTGCTCAAACCCCAGTGACTATGTTTACAGGTTTCCCAAGTGCAAGTGTGAATTTTCCACCCGAATCAGTGACTGTACAAATCGAGCTGGACCCTCAAGACAGGAGAGTTCATATTTCTGCCGGAACTCCGGATTTTGCACCAACCCCCCCTACACCACCAGCGTCCGCTTTACGAGTGTTTCCGACAGCACACGCCGTTCCTGCCGCGTGTGTTCCACAAACATTAGGTGATTTTAACTATTTTAATGCACCTGTAGGGGAGGGGCCCGGAAACTGTATTCCGTCGTTCGCCACACATCGGTCGACTACGGTCGATTCTACCGCGCCGGTCCACTCTACGCCCGTCGGCGTTACTCCGTCGACCGCTCGATTCATTGATTTCTCGACCAAGGTCGAGCCAGCCGCGCCTACCGTGCCGCATGCCACTGACAGTGGCGGAAGCTGGTGCACCGCTACTGCACCCGAGACAATTACGTTGCAGAACTATGGACAGGGAGAGACAGTTTCTGATAAACATTTATGTCAAGACTTTCCCACCCGTTGGCCGAAGCTACCACCCCTTCGCAAGGATCACCCACGCACATGGTTTGCCTTGGTCGACCACGTCCTGCAGCTACACGGCATCGCCGACGACAATTCAAAGTTCCTAATCTTACTGTGTCACCTCCATGACGAACTGGATCTGATCTGCGACATTGTGGCTTCGCCCCCCGCTACGGACAAATATGCGTTCGCCCGACGCACCATCCTCGAGCGACTATCCACATTGACAGAGGAAGCTACCCGCCTCATCAGTCAGGAATCGCTGGGATCCAGGTCCCCATTGCAACTCTGGCGTCATCTCCGCGCTATGATTGACACGCATCACATGCCGGACATTACACTTTGGACCATCTGGTTGCTGAAACTTCCCCTGCAAGTTCAACTTCACCTTCTACATGTAACTTTGGCCCCACTAGATGCCAAACTGAAGATCGCAGACCAGGTTTACAACATTCTGCCCCCCCCCCGCATACCCCCCCAGGGTGCCCTCAGGCCTCAGGGGTTGGCACACCTGCGCGGCAGTTCCCATCCTGCAGTACAGAGTGCGCACGACTCGCTCCACGCATGCGCGCGGAGCCAACGCCGCCTGGCAACCGCCGCAGTAACTCCTCTCCTACCAGCACTACTGCAGCATCGCCATCGGAGGGAACCACAAACAAGTCCCCCTCCACTGCCGCTTCGACCTCAACCAGCGCGACGGGCGACGCCACGCGCCGCCCCGCTTGGTGTTATTTCCACTCCCGCTTTGGCGACGCGGCTAAGAAATGTCGTTCTCCATGCGCGTTCCCAAACTAATAACGCAACCCAATTCAGGTGCTACGGGCCATGTTGCACCGCACAGACGCCTATCACTAAATACTTCTTCTCCTCACGCGCCAGGACGCTTGTACGTGAAAGATGCAGTGTCTTGCCTTTCATTTCTAGTCCACACGGGGGCCGAGGTTAGTGTGATACCTTTGTCCGCAGGTATTAAATTCGAGCTTCAGCCTTGCCCCCCGCTTTGAGCCGCCAATAATTCCCTGATCCGCTCTCATGGAATAACGAATTTAAGCCTTAAACTGCAGGGCATTAATACGCCCTTACAGTGGACTTTTGTTATCGCGGATGTGGATGAACCCGTGCTTGGGGTAGATTTTCTCTTAGCCCATGCACTGTCACCCAACCTACAACGAGGTACACTAACCTTTAACTCGGGAGACCGTACCACCGGTTCAGATATCTTACCCCTCTCATCCGAAAGTGCCATTCTGCTGTGTGAGCTAGCGGAAACTGCTGTTGCAGTGCTTTCTCTTAGATCACACAACGACGAACTTCGGGACAGCAATGGGGCCCTCCGCTTACGCATCGCCACCGTGCAAGCCAAGCTCACGGACGCGCGTAAGCAGACCGCCCAGCTGTCGCACATGGCCACGCCCCCAACCCCCGCACCACTTCCTCGCACCTGCAGCCGACGCCGCGTGACATTTCTACTGCCGGACGGAAGCAGTACCCGCGACGCTACCAGGTACCCCACCGAGCTCTTCGACAAGGACTACCAGTGGATCACCGCCACTGTTGCTGAACTGCCGGCTTTGGACACACACACGTGTGCATTACAGGTTAGTCACAGTGCAACGGGTGCTGGTCCAGCATCCCCATCGGTGTTCATGATCAATAACGGTACTGTCCACAGAATAAATACCACAGAAGGCCCACCGGTACGTGCAAAGGCTAGGCGTTTAAATCCGGAAAAACTTAAACACGCTAAAGCTATTGTTCAGGAACTTTTAGATAATAAGACTATCCGCCCTTCTTCTAGTTGTTGGTCGTCACCCATTCATTTGGTGCCCAAGAAAGATGACACTTTCCGCCTCTGCGGTGACTATCGGGCGCTTAACGCCAGAACAATTTTAGATAATTATCCCGTCCCAAATATTCAAGACTTTGCTTCCCAGCTGCATGGGGCACAAATTTTCAGTGTAGTCGATTGTCATAAGGCGTACCACCAACTGCCAATGGCACCTGAGGACGTTGAAAAGACCGCTATCATCACCCCGTTCGGGTTGTTCGAGTATTTGTTTATGCCATTCGGCCTTAAAAATGCTGCACAGACGTGGCAACGGTTCATCGACTCGCTGGTTGGAAAACTGGACTTTGCATATGCGTACCTGGATGACTTGTTAATTTTTTCTTCCTCCCTCGAGGAACATGAACAACATTTAAATACAGTGTTCCAACTATTAAAAGCAAACGGTATCGCAGTGAACAATACTAAGTCACAACTCCGCCACACCAGTGTCACTTTTCTGGGCCACAGAGTTTCTGGCGACGGCATCCGCCCCCTAACTGAACGGATGGAGGCCATTAGTACGGTGCCTTTGCCCAAAGATTTTCAGGGCCTCCGCCGCTTCCTTGGAACGGTAAATTACTACCATAACATATTCCCCGCGCCGCCGACATACAAGCCCCCCTGACGGATGCCCTCGCAGGAAAAAACACATCAGGGTCTCGGGCGGTCACGTGGACTCCAGATATGCGTTGCGCATTTGATAATCTAAAGTCGGCCTTACAGACAGCTGTTATGCTTGCTCACCCCATTCCTGATGCTCCCATCTCGCTTACTACAGACGCAAGTGATACAGCAGTGGGGGCAGTACTTCAGCAATCCGTGGGTTCTGTTGTACAGCCGCTCAGATTTTTCTCCCACAAACTGACCGCTTCCCAACGTAAATGGTCGACCTTCGACCGGGAACTGTTTGCTATTTACGCTGCTATCAAATATTTCCGAGACGATATCGAAGGTCGCCATCTCGTGGTATTTACCGACCACGAGCCATTGGTTTACGCTTTCCGTAACCCAGGTAAGGACCCATCCCCGAGATGTTTTAGGCATATGGACCTTATATGTCAGTTTATGAATGACATACGTTACGTCAGAGGCGCAGACAATGTCGTCGCTGATTTTCTGTCTCGGGTGTCGGTTTTATCTTCACAACTGGACCTCAGTGAGCTCCCTAAATTGCAGACAGAGGATACTGAACTTGCAGCATTGCATTCCGATATCAAAACAGGACTCAAACTAGAGTTACGGACACTTCCTGGGTTTTCATCACCCATCTGGTGCGACATTTCAACAGGACGCATACGCCCGGTGATCCCTGCACCTCTCCGCCGGGACATATTTAATAGTATCCACGACTTGGCACACCCTGGCATTCGCGCCTCCGAACGTCTGGTATCTGAACATTTTGTTTGGCCCGGGGTGATAAAACAGTGTCGCAGTTGGGCACGAGCATGTGTGGCTTGTCAGCGCGCAAAAGTAGGACGTCATGCACAGACCCCCATGGGTATGTTCGATGTGGCAAAAAGAAGATTCCAGCACATACACATCGATATCGTCGGGCCCTTACCCCCCTCAGGCCCCTTCCGTTACATACTGTCTGCAATTGACAGGTTTACCCGCTGGGTAGAGGTAATTCCTCTCACTACTATCACAGCCGATGCAGTGGCCCGAGCCCTGCTGTTAATGTGGATCTCGCGCTTCGGCTGCCCAGTCTCTGTCACCACCGACCAGGGCCGCCAGTTCGAGTCTGCCCTCTTCCGACAGCTTTGTGAACTGTGTGGGGTGAAACGATTTAGGACTACAGCATACCACCCCCAGAGCAATGGGCTTGTGGAATGCTGGCACCGAACGCTTAAAGCTTCCCTGATGTGCCACGGAGGTGAGTGGGCCGATGCCTTACCATGGGTAATGTTAGGCGTTCGGGCCGCGTACAAAGAGGACCTTGGCGCATCCCTGGCAGAGGTGCTGTATGGAGAACCCCTCACACTCCCAGCAGAGTTAGTCGAGCCTTCACTTCCTCCAGATCAAATCTGCGACTCGACATTCGTCGGGCAGGTCAAGGAGCTAATTGCTAACATCCGCGTGCCGCCTCCTCGACCACACACCCCCCCTCCTGTATTTCTGCATAAGGACTTGGCGTCGTGCACTCATGTCATGGTGCGTGATGACACCATCGGACCGGCACTCAGACCTCCATATACGGGCTCGCACAGAGTCATATCACGGCGTACCAACACGTTCGAAGTGCTCATTAACAGCACGCCTCAAACGGTATCCGTCTGCCGCCTCAAACCTGCATGGACTCTGGGAGAACTGCCCGATACCCCACCCAGTCAGACCCCATCCCCTGCTGCACCCACCTCGCATGAGGCATCTACCGACAGTCCATGGATGAGCGACGCCCATTCCCACACGTGTGACGTTCCCCACTCCCAGTCGTGTGACAGTGCTACAGGTGCGTGTGACATTCCTATGCAGAGTGATGCGTGTGATGACTTACCCTCCTACAGGCAGCCCCTCGCCTCTCCCCTGTTAGGATTCAGTGATGTATCAGGGACCAGCCTCAGAGCGTGTGATGTCACCGATGACGACTCGTGTGGAGATTCTGTCAACCCGTATAAGGAAGTGGTAGTGAATGTCAACACAGATCTTATTTGCAGCTCTAATGTGTTTTTTGTTATGCAGCCGGGTAATGTGTACATCTTCTATGAACAAGCCAGCTTCCCCAGTGACAACTTAACTCACATTCATCTCCTCCAGTCTGTCCCCTTGCCTGTTGGTACTGACCCATCAACGGTCAAAGTCCTACGTACCGCCACAGGCATTCAGATCCGCTATCCTGGCCCCTCACAACCCACCATCCCC